>NW_028317874.1:11772500-12070316 GCF_062004578.1 Staurois parvus
AGCAGTTTGTTTTTAACCGCTCTTCTCTGCCCTATTTGAAATCTAATTTTGAATTCGTGACAGTTTGGCCGGCTTCTGGTTAAAGGTTTGGAAATAAGTTTTCTACAGTAGAGAGTATTTGAGGTGATAATGCTGCTAATGTTTTTATAACTATATGTTTTAATGTAACTGTGAAGCACTTTAGGCAACAGCATTGCAATTAAATGTGCTATATAAATTAAAGTTGAAATGCATTTCTCACTCTATCAAGCTTGCCATGTGCACTTTTTAAATTTGATCATACAATTGGTTAGTGTAATGTTTACTATCTTTATTCACTCCAAACACTCCACACAGTTACTCTGCCCAGTCCATAAAGTTACTCTGCCCAGTCCAACCTTTTCAGTTACTCCAGCCACTCCACCCAGTTACTCCACTCACTCCAGTTGTAGACTACTGGTGGAGGCAAGAACACTTCACACAATTTCCCCAGAAATTGTAGCTTTTCTAGTTATTATTAATATACAGTTTGCTCAGTGCTTTACAATATAACGGGAGACAATACAGTTCAATACAAGAGGGATAGGAGGGCCCTGCTCCTTGGAGCCTACAATCTAGGAGGGAGGGGCTAGTGGTACAAAAGATAGTAACTGTGGGGGATGGACTGGTTGGAAGAGTAGAAGTTTCCATTATTAGCTGAAGGCAGGATAGGCTTCCCTGAAGATATAGGTTTTCAGAGATCGCCTAAAAGTGAGCAGAGTAGGCGATAGTCTGATAAATTTGGGGTAGAGAGCTCCAGAGGTTGGGGGAAGCTCTGGAGAAATCCTGGAGATGAGCATGGGAGGAGGAGACAAGGGAGCTAGAGAGTAGGTCTTGCGAGGAGCGGAGCGTACAGTTTGGGTGGTATTTGGAGACAAGATTGGGGATGTAATTTGGGGCAGAGTTATAAATGGCTTTATGTTATTGTTAATGTTTAGAATTTTATCCGTTGGGCAGTGGGAAGCCAGTAGAGGGATTGGCAGAGAGGGTGGCATATATGGATTGGTTAGTAAGGTGGATGAGTCTGGCAGCAGCATTCATGATAGACTGAAGAGGGGATAGCCTGCGATTAGGTAGGCCAATGAGGAGGGAGTTACAATAGTCAAGGCGAGATAGAACAAGGGAGTGAATACTCTTCTTTACCAATTAAAAGTCTGCAAATTTGTGTTGCATTAAGGCAGCCTATTAATTTTGAATGGACTCCCAAGGTGTTAGAAACTGGGACCCAATGCACAGGAATATCGGGGAGAGACATTAAAGTGTTACTAAACCCACAACAGTAAAATCAGTCTGTATATGCAGTAAAGCATGCTTGTTATAATCACTGTGGAACCTAAGGGGTTAATCCTCTGCATTGTGTAAAAAGGCTGGTCCTGTTTTCTCTTCCCCCTCCTCTTGTTCAAATGCTTACCTGATGAGACAGACTGAACCTGTAGGCACATGCTCAGTTTAGTGTGTATTGCTAGAGGTGTGTAGTGCTGCTGTGTGGTTTTTTGTTTTTTTTTCTTGGGAGAGTGCATGTGATCAGCACAGGGCCAATCAGTACTGTCCAGACAGAGGATCAGGGGTTTTGCATCCTTCTAGAGAAGAAAAGAAAACTCCTACAAGCTTTAACTAGTGCTTTGCTGAAGTCCCAAGACTACTCTAATTGCTGATGAGAAAAGGTATTTAGCAGTTTATATTTACTAAAATAATTGCATTTCCATGTTGTGTGTACTGTGGGAGACCAGATATAGTGAATGTAGGGTCCTGGGTTTAGTAACACTTTAAGATTTAATTCTAGCAAAGCCAAGCCTAAAACTAACCTAACAAAACGTAG
Organism: Staurois parvus; assembly: GCF_062004578.1. Taxonomy (NCBI): domain Eukaryota; kingdom Metazoa; phylum Chordata; class Amphibia; order Anura; family Ranidae; genus Staurois; species Staurois parvus. The sequence goes on from NW_028317874.1 coordinate 11,774,338, forward strand.
CTTGGACGCTGACCCTTTTTTTTTTTTTTTTTGTGCATAGATTTCTCGTCCAGTGTTGGGTACATCTCATTGCCCGAATAACACAGGTTCTACACTGAAACACTAGAATCCTTGCACCAGAGGACAGTGATTCACTTGCACTGGAGTAATAGAAAATACATAGTCTGGGGCCACATGAACATACCTGAATCATGCATTCCTTCTCCAAAGCATAGAAATGTTCTTGTAAATGCAGTTATGGTGTGTTCACCCGTACAGAACCCAAATAAAATGCATTGTTCCTTTTTGCTTCTCTTAGTTTTATTATTTACCAGTATTATTATAATATATAAAGGTTAGTAATAAATATTACTAATTGATTTAACGCCAACAGTTTACGCAGCGCTTTACAACATAAGAGCAGACAGTACAGTTACAATGCAATACAGTAGGAATCAGAGGGCCCTGCTCATTATAGTTTACAATCTAACCTGTTATTGTGCATATATCTTGTAATTCTACTAGGAGAGAAATGTAGTCTATAATGCAAGATTGAAGTTTTGTTTTTGTAGTAGAGTCCTGCCTTTTCAATGTGAAATAAAGGTAAAATCTACCCTAAACATTCTAGACCAAAAAAAAGGGTTTGTATCCATCTGATGTTTGTGCATGATTTGAACTTTCGTCTGTTAAAATGAGATTCTGGAACAGCCTATTCTTGTAATTATCCCCGAGGCCATAACTTTTGTTCCCAACATGTCTATTTTTGAATCTTCCTAATCTTAGATTATCACAATAATGTTGCAGTACATACAGAAGATTGTTCATTTCAAGCTGTATTCACTATGGTGTCTGTTTTTATAAAAGAGAGAAAAGCTGATCTTCAGGATCACGGCAGGTCTCTCGTGTACAGGTTTATGTAGCTGAGATGAGTAGTAGCGAACATGTTCGTCCCTTCTCATCACAGCACACAACTGTTTTGGTCACAAACTGCCAGTTTATGAAAGTGAGATCTCAGTGGCCGTTACTTTGAAATATCTCCATCTCAGATTCTCCAGCTCAAAAGTGGAGAATGTGGGCGAGAAGCTGGTGCGATTAACCGTGGAAGATTGCTTCTGCCTCTGTACAGTATCCGGTAGCATGAAAGAAGAATTTTTCTATGAAGTAGCATCTTGTAGGTAATGAGATGTACACCATTACAAGTAACTGTGTTTGGTTCAGTATCACAAAATAAATGTATTAAACTTTAAGCTTTGAAAGTGCCTAGCCAAGGTTTGTTTAGTTTTAACAAAAGGCTTAGGGCCCTATTTTGTCAGTGTCAAATATGGAATGTAGTTGATTTGTATTAATTGGATTCAAATTCTTGTTTTCAAACTACAAATCTAATGCAGGCTTTTGTCCTTCTGGTAACTGGGGCAATACTATGTGATGGTTGTTCTCCTTTGAAAATATATATCTTTATTTTATATATTTTCCTATGTGCTTGCGTTTTGGTCATACAAAGTTTTTTGTTTGGAGTGTAATTTCAGAACAGTGATGGTTGCATGTAGCAATACGACCTTGTACACAAATTAATTGAATCATGTCTCTGTGGATTCAGCTGTAGATGACTATCTATGACAGCTCTTTTTACTTTCAATAACATATCCTACTGTATTAGCATGTTTTTTAATATATTTGTTTTTTTTATAGGTTTGGACGCTTCTGACATCATGGAAATGAAAGGTAAAGCTATTGAACAGTTTACTTTTGAAATCCTAACCCAGAAGAGTCTGCTCTGGTTCCCTTTGTCCACACTACTTCAGTTGGCATGGTACACGTATCGTTATGTGGTGCGTATTAACAGAACCATTTTCAGGGTCCTTCCCTTGATTCTCAGAGCTAATAATGTTATAGCACCTCCTATTTTATAAGCTCTAAGCATTCAAGTGCCTATCTGCATCTCAACCTTCTTTTTTTGTATCCATTAAAAAAAGTCAAACAATGACATTTACGAACGCATAGCATCAATAAGCAGGAAATTGCTTATGTGATGGAGCTAAAGCATGACAGATTTGATGAGCTTGTGTGGTGCCAGCAGAGGCATGCACCCCCCCCCCCCTTTTGCCATGACCATTACAAGAGACTGCTATATGATATATTTCTTAGAAGTCACGGACATGTTGAAACTACTAGAGGATCCTGATGTATTACAAAAGACTACTAGAAAGTACTGAGTTTTAGAGACCAATAACCTGCCATTTGCTATTGATTCATACCGTTGTAGCAGTTGGTGGGTAGTTTTAGAGAGCAATAACCTGCTGAAAGAGACAAGAGGCCACTGTTTAAAGAGGTGACTAAGCAAAATGATTTAAAAGGCCTTCCAAATAATGGTGCTGGGACTTCCACAACATCTGATCATTGTTTTTAGAGCTATGGGGTAGTTTAGAGAGGCTGTCTTATGTTGTCCTACATATTGAAGAAAAATAACTAGGGATTAAGGAAAAGACACGAGTCAAGTTTGGTTAGCTGTACTACCCTTTTCTCTTTTCTGCTAAATGTTTTATAGTACTGCTTGTTGAAGGACAGCTTTGGACAACCTTCACAAACTGATTCTGATAGCTATGAAAACTGTGAAATCAACAATCAGCTTGCAGTTGAAATTGAAGTCTCTGCAGTATTATATTGGTTTGGCGCACACTCACACATACTTTGTTTTTTTTTTTTTTTTCTCCCTCTACAATAAATTCAGGTTTAATAGAGGATACAATGCTTGTTTTTTTTTTTGTTTTTTTTTTTTTTCGTAGCAATCATGTTACTAAGGCAAAGATCAACAAGATTCTTGTTGGCCCTTACTTGCTGATTGGGATGTATATAGGAAAGGTAATATGGAATATCTGCTCTGAGGAAGTGGGCACAAACTTTGAGACCCCATTCAGATATTGAAAAATCGCAAGTGGGAACACACATTCCTGCAATGCAAAGTGTGATTTACACTCTTTTCTGCATGTCGTGCATAGGGCAGCCTATTCACTTCAATGGGCTGACCTATGCGTGTTTTGCTTTAAAAAAATCTCCATTCTGGGTGACAGGCTAAGCACAATTTTTAAAAAAAACAAAAAATTTTGCTGTGCGATTCTGTTGTGGCACAATTTTGGCAGAACTGCACCGCTTTTGGGGTGCTGTTAACAAACTCAAAACACGCATTGTGTGTTTTTGCCACAATTCTGAATCATTGGCAGAATCGCAGCAATACTGCCTGAAAGTCCAAATCTTCTGTGAACAGGCCCTGAGACATATCTGTCATCGACTCTCTAGTAGTTGTAATTAGAGATGAGCGAAGAAATGAAAAATTCGATTCGACTGATTCGGCGAATTCGTGGACAATATTCGATTCGAGTCGAATAAATTCGCTGTGAATTTAACTTAAAAAAGGGTGTTTCTAGGCTTCAGAGAGACTTAATATTAGTGCAGAACACTGTACCTTTAATTTAAATGCCCTTGGAGTCTGCTGGGGAAGAGAAATAATACTGTCTGTCAGTATGACATGCAGATGAGTGCCGTCGATCTTAGAATCACTGCACCCTTCACTCCTTTGGCCAGTCACGGGGCCAAAACCAGTGTTTGGAGCCACAGTGTGGCGGTGGAGGCAGCAGCAATGGGAGGCCATACAGCAACCTATGACAAAATGGAAACCAGCAGGAGCGTGAGGAGACCTGAAAGTGGCACATGGCAGAGTGGGAGCAATGGGAGGCGGTACAGGGACCCAGGTCACACTGTGGGCCCAGCAGCAGCGTGACCAGGCGGTACGGGGGCCCATGGCCGATATGGGGCTTGGTGGCACCTATGGAAGGCCTGTAATCTGCCAGCAACCTATGACAAAATGGACAACCGCAGGAGTGTGAGGAGATTTCAAAGAGGTACATGGCAGAGTGGAAGCAATGGGAGGCCGTACAGGGACCCAGGTCACACTGTGGGACCAGCATCAGCGTGAACAGGCGGTACGGGGGCCCATGGCCGATTTGACCTCATTCATCCCATAGTCCTGCCGACTCACGAATAGCGTGGCCTCCTCAAAGGGCCTGAGCAAGCGCAGGTGTCACACATGAGCTGACAATGGCTGACATCTAAGTTACACAGGGAGTACCTTTATCCGCTTTTAACATCAGGAAATCTGTGATGGCCTTTAGCTGTTCGTAAAGGCGGTCTAACATATGTAGGGTTGAATTACACCTTGTTGCAACGTCACAGCATGAGGAGTCGGTACGGGGGCCCATGGCAGATTACATGTCTGGCAGCAGCAATGGGAGGCCCGTAATCTGCCAGCACCCTATGTCAAAAAATTTAACACACCAGCAGTGTGAAGAGACCTGAAAGTGGCACATGGCAGCAGAGTGTGGCGATGGAGACAGCAGCAATGGGAGGCCGTACAGGGACCCATGAGAGACTCTGGACTTGGCAGCAGCATGAGGAGGCGGTATATAGGGGCCCATGGCAGATTAGGGGCCTGGCAGCAGCTATGTGAGGCCCGTAATCTGCCTGCACCCTATGTCAAAAAATTAAACACACCAGCAGTGTGAAGAGACCTGAAAGTGGCACATGGCAGCAGAGTGTGGCGATGGAGACAGCAGCAATGGGAGGCCGTACAGGGACCCATGAGAGACTCTAGACTTGGCAGCAGCATGAGGAGGCGGTATATAGGGGCCCATGGCAGATTAGGGGCCTGGCAGCAGCTATGTGAGGCCCGTAATCTGCCTGCACCCTATGTCAAAAAATTAAACACACCAGCAGTGTGAAGAGACCTGAAAGTGGCACATGGCAGCAGAGTGTGGCGATGGAGACAGCAGCAATGGGAGGCCGTACAGGGACCCATGAGAGACTCTAGACTTGGCAGCAGCATGAGGAGGCGGTATATAGGGGCCCATGGCAGATTAGGGGCCTGGCAGCAGCTATGTGAGGCCCGTAATCTGCCTGCACCCTATGTCAAAAAATTTAACACACCAGCAGTGTGAAGAGACCTGAAAGTGGCACATGGCAGCAGAGTGTGGCGATGGAGACAGCAGCAATGGGAGGCCGTACAGGGACCCATGAGAGACTCTGGACTTGGCAGCAGCATGAGGAGGCGGTATATAGGGGCCCATGGCAGATTAGGGGCCTGGCAGCAGCTATGTGAGGCCCGTAATCTGCCTGCACCCTATGTCAAAAAATTAAACACACCAGCAGTGTGAAGAGACCTGAAAGTGGCACATGGCAGCAGAGTGTGGCGATGGAGACAGCAGCAATGGGAGGCCGTACAGGGACCCATGAGAGACTCTAGACTTGGCAGCAGCATGAGGAGGCGGTATATAGGGGCCCATGGCAGATTAGGGGCCTGGCAGCAGCTATGTGAGGCCCGTAATCTGCCTGCACCCTATGTCAAAAAATTAAACACACCAGCAGTGTGAAGAGACCTGAAAGTGGCACATGGCAGCAGAGTGTGGCGATGGAGACAGCAACAATGGGAGGCCGTACAGGGACCCATGAGAGACTCTGGACTTGGCAGCAGCATGAGGAGGCGGTATATAGGGGCCCATGGCAGATTAGGGGCCTGGCAGCAGCTATGTGAGGCCCGTAATCTGCCTGCACCCTATGTCAAAAAATTAAACACACCAGCAGTGTGAAGAGACCTGAAAGTGGCACATGGCAGAGTGTGGCGATGGAGACAGCAGCAATGGGAGGCCGTACAGGGACCCATGACAGACTCTAGACTTGGCAGCAGCATGAGGAGGCGGTATATAGGGGCCCATGGCAGATTAGGGGCCTGGCAGCAGCTATGTGAGGCCCGTAATCTGCCTGCACCCTATGTCAAAAAATGTAACACACCAGCAGTGTGAAGAGACCTGAAAGTGGCACATGGCAGCAGAGTGTGGCGATGGAGACAGCAGCAATGGGAGGCCGTACAGGGACCCATGAGAGACTCTGGACTTGGCAGCAGCATGAGGAGGCGGTATATAGGGGCCCATGGCAGATTAGGGGCCTGGCAGCAGCTATGTGAGGCCCGTTATCTTGCAGCACCCTATGTCAAAAAATTAAACACACCAGCAGTGTGAAGAGACCTGAAAGTGGCACATGGCAGCAGAGTGTGGCGATGGAGACAGCAGCAATGGGAGGCCGTACAGGGACCCATGAGAGACTCTAGACTTGGCAGCAGCATGAGGAGGCGGTATATAGGGGCCCATGGCAGATTAGGGGCCTGGCAGCAGCTATGTGAGGCCCGTAATCTGCCTGCACCCTATGTCAAAAAATTAAACACACCAGCAGTGTGAAGAGACCTGAAAGTGGCACATGGCAGCAGAGTGTGGCGATGGAGACAGCAGCAATGGGAGGCCGTACAGGGACCCATGAGAGACTCTGGACTTGGCAGCAGCATGAGGAGGCGGTATATAGGGGCCCATGGCAGATTAGGGGCCTGGCAGCAGCTATGTGAGGCCCGTAATCTGCCTGCACCCTATGTCAAAAAATTAAACACACCAGCAGTGTGAAGAGACCTGAAAGTGGCACATGGCAGCAGAGTGTGGCGATGGAGACAGCAGCAATGGGAGGCCGTACAGGGACCCATGAGAGACTCTAGACTTGGCAGCAGCATGAGGAGGCGGTATATAGGGGCCCATGGCAGATTAGGGGCCTGGCAGCAGCTATGTGAGGCCCGTAATCTGCCTGCACCCTATGTCAAAAAATTAAACACACCAGCAGTGTGAAGAGACCTGAAAGTGGCACATGGCAGCAGAGTGTGGCGATGGAGACAGCAGCAATGGGAGGCCGTACAGGGACCCATGAGAGACTCTAGACTTGGCAGCAGCATGAGGAGGCGGTATATAGGGGCCCATGGCAGATTAGGGGCCTGGCAGCAGCTATGTGAGGCCCGTAATCTGCCTGCACCCTATGTCAAAAAATTAAACACACCAGCAGTGTGAAGAGACCTGAAAGTGGCACATGGCAGCAGAGTGTGGCGATGGAGACAGCAACAATGGGAGGCCGTACAGGGACCCATGAGAGACTCTGGACTTGGCAGCAGCATGAGGAGGCGGTATATAGGGGCCCATGGCAGATTAGGGGCCTGGCAGCAGCTATGTGAGGCCCGTAATCTGCCTGCACCCTATGTCAAAAAATTAAACACACCAGCAGTGTGAAGAGACCTGAAAGTGGCACATGGCAGAGTGTGGCGATGGAGACAGCCGCAATGGGAGGCCGTACAGGGACCCATGACAGACTCTAGACTTGGCAGCAGCATGAGGAGGCGGTATATAGGGGCCCATGGCAGATTAGGGGCCTGGCAGCAGCTATGTGAGGCCCGTAATCTGCCTGCACCCTATGTCAAAAAATTTAACACACCAGCAGTGTGAAGAGACCTGAAAGTGGCACATGGCAGCAGAGTGTGGCGATGGAGACAGCAGCAATGGGAGGCCGTACAGGGACCCATGAGAGACTCTGGACTTGGCAGCAGCATGAGGAGGCGGTATATAGGGGCCCATGGCAGATTAGGGGCCTGGCAGCAGCTATGTGAGGCCCGTTATCTTGCAGCACCCTATGTCAAAAAATTAAACACACCAGCAGTGTGAAGAGACCTGAAAGTGGCACATGGCAGCAGAGTGTGGCGATGGAGACAGCAGCAATGGGAGGCCGTACAGGGACCCATGAGAGACTCTAGACTTGGCAGCAGCATGAGGAGGCGGTATATAGGGGCCCATGGCAGATTAGGGGCCTGGCAGCAGCTATGTGAGGCCCGTAATCTGCCTGCACCCTATGTCAAAAAATTAAACACACCAGCAGTGTGAAGAGACCTGAAAGTGGCACATGGCAGCAGAGTGTGGCGATGGAGACAGCAGCAATGGGAGGCCGTACAGGGACCCATGAGAGACTCTAGACTTGGCAGCAGCATGAGGAGGCGGTATATAGGGGCCCATGGCAGATTAGGGGCCTGGCAGCAGCTATGTGAGGCCCGTAATCTGCCTGCACCCTATGTCAAAAAATTAAACACACCAGCAGTGTGAAGAGACCTGAAAGTGGCACATGGCAGCAGAGTGTGGCGATGGAGACAGCAACAATGGGAGGCCGTACAGGGACCCATGAGAGACTCTGGACTTGGCAGCAGCATGAGGAGGCGGTATATAGGGGCCCATGGCAGATTAGGGGCCTGGCAGCAGCTATGTGAGGCCCGTAATCTGCCTGCACCCTATGTCAAAAAATTAAACACACCAGCAGTGTGAAGAGACCTGAAAGTGGCACATGGCAGAGTGTGGCGATGGAGACAGCAGCAATGGGAGGCCGTACAGGGACCCATGACAGACTCTAGACTTGGCAGCAGCATGAGGAGGCGGTATATAGGGGCCCATGGCAGATTAGGGGCCTGGCAGCAGCTATGTGAGGCCCGTAATCTGCCTGCACCCTATGTCAAAAAATTTAACACACCAGCAGTGTGAAGAGACCTGAAAGTGGCACATGGCAGCAGAGTGTGGCGATGGAGACAGCAGCAATGGGAGGCCGTACAGGGACCCATGAGAGACTCTGGACTTGGCAGCAGCATGAGGAGGCGGTATATAGGGGCCCATGGCAGATTAGGGGCCTGGCAGCAGCTATGTGAGGCCCGTTATCTTGCAGCACCCTATGTCAAAAAATTAAACACACCAGCAGTGTGAAGAGACCTGAAAGTGGCACATGGCAGCAGAGTGTGGCGATGGAGACAGCAGCAATGGGAGGCCGTACAGGGACCCATGAGAGACTCTAGACTTGGCAGCAGCATGAGGAGGCGGTATATAGGGGCCCATGGCAGATTAGGGGCCTGGCAGCAGCTATGTGAGGCCCGTAATCTGCCTGCACCCTATGTCAAAAAATTAAACACACCAGCAGTGTGAAGAGACCTGAAAGTGGCACATGGCAGCAGAGTGTGGCGATGGAGACAGCAGCAATGGGAGGCCGTACAGGGACCCATGAGAGACTCTGGACTTGGCAGCAGCATGAGGAGGCGGTATATAGGGGCCCATGGCAGATTAGGGGCCTGGCAGCAGCTATGTGAGGCCCGTAATCTGCCTGCACCCTATGTCAAAAAATTGAACACACCAGCAGTGTGAAGAGACCTGAAAGTGGCACATGGCAGCAGAGTGTGGCGATGGAGACAGCAGCAATGGGAGGCCGTACAGGGACCCATGAGAGACTCTAGACTTGGCAGCAGCATGAGGAGGCGGTATATAGGGGCCCATGGCAGATTAGGGGCCTGGCAGCAGCTATGTGAGGCCCGTAATCTGCCTGCACCCTATGTCAAAAAATTAAACACACCAGCAGTGTGAAGAGACCTGAAAGTGGCACATGGCAGCAGAGTGTGGCGATGGAGACAGCAGCAATGGGAGGCCGTACAGGGACCCATGAGAGACTCTAGACTTGGCAGCAGCATGAGGAGGCGGTTTATAGGGGCCCATGGCAGATTAGGGGCCTGGCAGCAGCTATGTGAGGCCCGTAATCTGCCTGCACCCTATGTCAAAAAATTTAACACACCAGCAGTGTGAAGAGACCTGAAAGTGGCACATGGCAGCAGAGTGTGGCGATGGAGACAGCAGCAATGGGAGGCCGTACAGGGACCCATGAGAGACTCTGGACTTGGCAGCAGCATGAGGAGGCGGTATATAGGGGCCCATGGCAGATTAGGGGCCTGGCAGCAGCTATGTGAGGCCCGTAATCTGCCTGCACCCTATGTCAAAAAATTAAACACACCAGCAGTGTGAAGAGACCTGAAAGTGGCACATGGCAGCAGAGTGTGGCGATGGAGACAGCAGCAATGGGAGGCCGTACAGGGACCCATGAGAGACTCTAGACTTGGCAGCAGCATGAGGAGGCGGTTTATAGGGGCCCATGGCAGATTAGGGGCCTGGCAGCAGCTATGTGAGGCCCGTAATCTGCCTGCACCCTATGTCAAAAAATTTAACACACCAGCAGTGTGAAGAGACCTGAAAGTGGCACATGGCAGCAGAGTGTGGCGATGGAGACAGCAGCAATGGGAGGCCGTACAGGGACCCATGAGAGACTCTGGACTTGGCAGCAGCATGAGGAGGCGGTATATAGGGGCCCATGGCAGATTAGGGGCCTGGCAGCAGCTATGTGAGGCCCGTAATCTGCCTGCACCCTATGTCAAAAAATTAAACACACCAGCAGTGTGAAGAGACCTGAAAGTGGCACATGGCAGCAGAGTGTGGCGATGGAGACAGCAGCAATGGGAGGCCGTACAGGGACCCATGAGAGACTCTAGACTTGGCAGCAGCATGAGGAGGCGGTTTATAGGGGCCCATGGCAGATTAGGGGCCTGGCAGCAGCTATGTGAGGCCCGTAATCTGCCTGCACCCTATGTCAAAAAATTTAACACACCAGCAGTGTGAAGAGACCTGAAAGTGGCACATGGCAGCAGAGTGTGGCGATGGAGACAGCAGCAATGGGAGGCCGTACAGGGACCCATGAGAGACTCTGGACCTAGCAGCAGCATGAGGAGGCGGTATATAGGGGCCTATGGCAGATTAGGGGCCTGGCAGCAGCTATAGGAGGCCCGTAATCTGCCAGCACCCTATGTCAAAAAATTAAACACACCAGCAGTGTGAGGAGACCTGAAAGTGGCACATGTTTGAGGCATGATTCATGGCGGATTTAGTCAGTTGTGTCAGGAACTGGTGGTTTGAAATCCAGACTAATCCACGCCTGATTCATTTTCACAAACGTGAGTCTCTCCACACTTTGGGTGGACAGTCGTGTCCTCCGCGGAGTTACAATACCTCCTGCCGCACTAAACACGCGCTCCGATGCCACGCTACTGGCCGGGCATGACAGCCTTTCAAGGGCAAATTCAGCTAGTTGGGGCCAAAGGTCAAGTTTCGTTGCCCAGTAGTCAAGGGGATTGTCTACCTCGGTTGGCAGGGTGCTGTCCAAGTAGGCCCAAGCCTGTTGTTTGAGCTCCTGCTCCAGGTCCACCTGATGCTGCTGCTGCTGCTGCTGCTGCTGCTGCGGCTGGTTAGTAGTTTCCTCACTGCGCTGGTGAAGAAAGCTACTCATCATCGACTGCAGACTGAGGCAGCCGCTGCTGGTGGAGCTGCCACTGCTCCTACCACCCCACCCCTCCCCTGCTGCCATGGCAGCGGAACGCGAGCGCACAGGGCCCACAGTGTCTGAGGATGGACGTTGGCGCACAAAGGCAGAGACCAACTGACTACATAGGTGGTTTTTATAGTACGTTATTTTGGCCTCCCTCTCAGCAGGTGTGAAAAAGGCCACCATTTTTGAACAGTAGCGAGGGTCCAACAAGGTGGACAGCCAAAAGTCATCCCTCTGTCTGATGGTTATTATTCGGCTGTCGCTACGCAAGCAACCGAGCATGCTATGGGCCATTTGTGCCAAGGAATGCGAGGGACTCCCTACCTCCATCTGCACAGCATACTGCCACGGTGCGTCTGGGTCCTCTGTCTCCTCCTCCTCCTCCTCTACCAGATGCTCCTGCTCCTCCACTCCTGTCCGCTGAGTGGAAAAACCACCCATTTCACTCAATAATTCCTGAGCACAAATGTCCTCCTCTACCTCCTCCTCTTCTTCCTGTCCTGCCCCCACAGGGGTCATGTGGCGTTGAGATCTGTGCGCCACGTCTACCGCACCCTGACCAGCCATTGTTAACAGCATTTGTTCCAGGACGTGCAACAGAGGAATGACGTCGTTCATCCCATAGTCCTGCCGACTCACGAATAGCGTGGCCTCCTCAAAGGGCCTGAGCAAGCGGCAGGTGTCACGCATGAGCTGCCAATGGCTGACATCTAAGTTACACAGGGGAGTACCTTTATCCGCTTGTAACATCAGGAAATCGGTGATGGCCTTTCGCTACTCGTAAAGGCGGTCTAACATGTGTAGGGTTGAATTCCACCTTGTTGCAACGTCGCAGATCAGGCGATGCTGTGGAATTCCGTTCTGCCGCTGCAGCTCAATGAGGGTGTTCTTTGCGGTGTAGGAATGGCTGAAATGCATGCACAGTTTACGTGACATTTTAAGGATGTCTTGCAGTGGGATGGTGGATTTTAGGAACCGCTTGACAACCAGATTGAACACGTGAGCCATGCATGGCGCATGGCACAACCTTCCTTGACGCAGAGCAGACACCATGTTCTTTCCGTTGTCAGTCAACATGGTTCCGATTTTTAGTTTGCGCGGAGACAGCCATCTGTCGATTTCTCTGTTCATTACACTCAGCAGTTCCTCCCCTGTGTGACTACGTTCGCCAAGGCATACCAGGTGCAGCACAGCGTGACACCGTTGCGCCCTGCACATGTGATATGCCGGTCGGGTAATGGGACTTGGCACGGGGGTGGCGGCTGAGGACACGGCGGAAAAAGAGGTGGTAGAGGCGGACATGCTTGCTGGACCAAGGACGTGCAAACGTGGAGGCAAAAGCGTCGTGACCTGTCCAAGTTGCTGGTGCGGCTGTGCCGGCACCACGTTCACCCAGTGGGCCGTAAATGACATGTACTGTCCCTGACCGTAGTTACAGCTCCACACGTCGGCGCTGCCGTGCACTTTGGCAGAGACCGACATGCTCAAAGACTGGCCCACCATCTCTTCTACATGTGAATGCAGGGCTGGCACTGCCTTTTGGGCAAAGAAATGACGGCTTGGCACTCTCCACCGCGGCGCGGCACAAGCCATCATTTCTCGGAAAGGTGCTGAGTCCACCAGTTGGAAAGGGAGGGACTGCAGCACCAGCAACTTGGACAGGAGGACGTTCAGCTTTTGCACCGTCGGGTGCGTGCTCGCAAACTGTTGTCTCTTGGATACGGATTCCAAGAAAGACTGTTGACGGAATCCGAGAAGAGGAGTAGCAGGAGAAGGAGCATCTGAACGAGCGGAAGATGCCAACGAGCGACAACTCCCCTCAGCAGAGGTGTTGGAGCCTTGACTGGCTGATAGAGGGCGATTGACGACGTCGGGTGACGGAGCAAGTAACGGAGCGGGTGATGGAGCGGGGGCTGGGGCAGGCAGAACCGCCGTATGTTTATCACGGTTTTCCCAGGCCACCGAATGGTGACGCTGCATATGCTGACGCAACGCTGTAGTCCCAACATGGGCCCCCTGGCCACGCTTGCATTTCTGGCCACATAGTCGACATACGGCTACGTTTACTTCCTCGGGCGGCTTGAGGAAAAATTGCCACACCACCGAGTAGGAAACTTTGCCCCCGCTACTCTTCACTGGCTGACTGCTACTTCCTCCGTGCGCACCGGCACCACTACTGGCCGTGGTGGTAGGCTGCAGTGGAGCTGGTGCTCTACTCCGTGGACGTTTGGCTCCACTGACACTGATGCGACCCTGCTGCTGTCTCCTGGGCAACCCACCGACTGTTTTGCTCGCTGCCAAGCTGCCACCCTCTTCTCCTGATGATGCGGAAGAAATTGCCTGATGACGACGAGGCTGCCAAGTGCGATCAACCTCCTCATCATCAAGTAGGGTCTCCGCCTCACTACTAGCCCCCTCGGCTGCGTCTGGGTCAGGAGACAGACCTGTCTCTAGACCGGCTACCGAGCCACTCTCCTCGCCAGTACTTGTTCGCTTGGCTGCTGAAAAGGCCGATGTCTCCCCCCGTTCCTGACCGCCCTCTGTTAGCTCTTCCTCACTGTACAGTGGGGCTGAGCCCACAGCATGCGATACTTCGCTTGGTGAGGGAACAGCAAAGGACAGGGGCAGGTAGAGGACACGTGATTTCAGTGGGCTTGCTCCCGGGCCATGCCAACTAACGGTTGTGTCTGACGTACCCACCGACCGTTGGCTGTAGGTGTCAGAGGTGACCTGGGAAGAGGAAGACGACCGAGCCAACCAATCAATGACGGCAGGGTTGTCGGTGGAGACACGACCGCTGGATGACACCGGGAGCACTGGCCTCTGGCTGCGAATACTGCTGCCTCGACCCCTTCCTCTGCTGCCACGTCTGCTCGCTCCTAAAACATTGCCTCCTCTGCCACTCCTCTGCATGTTGTCTGACATACTATTTAATTCAACGATTAGGTGTCCCTGAGTAACAATTCTCTGGCACTCAGTAACAATTCTGTCTGTCCCTGAGTATGAATTCTGTGGCCCTGAGTAACAATTCTGTGTCTGTGCGAGTAACAATTCTGTGTCTGTGCGAGTAACAATTCTGTGTCTGTGCAAGTAACAATTTTGTGTCTGTGCGAGTAACAATTCTCTGGCACTCAGTAACAATTCTGTCTGTCCCTGAGTAACAATTCTCTGGCACTCAGTAACAATTCTGTCTGTCCCTGAGTAACAATTCTCTGGCACTCAGTAACAATTCTGTCTGTCCCTGAGTATGAATTCTGTGGCCCTGAGTAACAATTCTGTGTCTGTGCGAGTAACAATTCTGTGTCTGTGCAAGTAACAATTTTGTGTCTGTGCGAGTAACAATTCTCTGGCACTCAGTAACAATTCTGTCTGTCCCTGAGTAACAATTCTCTGGCACTCAGTAACAATTCTGTCTGTCCCTGAGTATGAATTCTGTGGCCCTGAGTAACAATTCTGTGTCTGTGCGAGTAACAATTCTGTGTCTGTGCAAGTAACAATTTTGTGTCTGTGCGAGTAACAATTCTCTGGCACTCAGTAACAATTCTGTCTGTCCCTGAGTAACAATTCTCTGGCACTCAGTAACAATTCTGTCTGTCCCTGAGTAACAGTTCTCTGGCACTCAGTAACAATTCTGTCTGTCCCTGAGTAACAATTCTCTGGCACTCAGTAACAATTCTGTGTCTGTGCGAGTAACAATTCTGTGTCTGTGCAAGTAACAATTTTGTGTCTGTGCGAGTAACAATTCTGTCTGTCCCTGAGTAACAATTCTCTGGCACTCAGTAACAATTCTGTCTGTCCCTGAGTAACAATTCTCTGGCACTCAGTAACAATTCTGTCTGTCCCTGAGTATGAATTCTGTGGCCCTGAGTAACAATTCTGTGTCTGTGCGAGTAACAATTCTGTGTCTGTGCAAGTAACAATTTTGTGTCTGTGCGAGTAACAATTCTCTGGCACTCAGTAACAATTCTGTCTGTCCCTGAGTAACAATTCTCTGGCACTCAGTAACAATTCTGTCTGTCCCTGAGTAACAATTCTCTGGCACTCAGTAACAATTCTGTCTGTCCCTGAGTAACAATTCTCTGGCACTCAGTAACAATTCTGTCTGTCCCTGAGTAACAATTCTCTGGCACTCAGTAACAATTCTGTCTGTCCCTGAGTATGAATTCTGTGGCCCTGAGTAACAATTCTGTGTCTGTGCGAGTAACAATTCTGTGTCTGTGCAAGTAACAATTTTGTGTCTGTGCGAGTAACAATTCTCTGGCACTCAGTAACAATTCTGTCTGTCCCTGAGTAACAATTCTCTGGCACTCAGTAACAATTCTGTCTGTCCCTAAGTAACAATTCTCTGGCACTCAGTAACAATTCTGTCTGTCCCTGAGTATGAATTCTGTGGCCCTGAGTAACAATTCTGTGTCTGTGCGAGTAACAATTCTGTGTCTGTGCAAGTAACAATTTTGTGTCTGTGCGAGTAACAATTCTCTGGCACTCAGTAACAATTCTGTCTGTCCCTGAGTAACAATTCTCTGGCACTCAGTAACAATTCTGTCTGTCCCTGAGTAACAATTCTCTGGCACTCAGTAACAATTCTGTCTGTCCCTGAGTATGAATTCTGTGGCCCTGAGTAACAATTCTGTGTCTGTGCGAGTAACAATTCTGTGTCTGTGCAAGTAACAATTTTGTGTCTGTGCGAGTAACAATTCTCTGGCACTCAGTAACAATTCTGTCTGTCCCTGAGTAACCTGTCCAAGTTGCTGGTGCGGCTGTGCCGGCACCACGTTCACCCAGTGGGCCGTAAATGACATGTACTGTCCCTGACCGTAGTTACAGCTCCACACGTCGGCGCTGCCGTGCACTTTGGCAGAGACCGACATGCTCAAAGACTGGCCCACCATCTCTTCTACATGTGAATGCAGGGCTGGCACTGCCTTTTGGGCAAAGAAATGACGGCTTGGCACTCTCCACCGCGGCGCGGCACAAGCCATCATTTCTCGGAAAGGTGCTGAGTCCACCAGTTGGAAAGGGAGGGACTGCAGCACCAGCAACTTGGACAGGAGGACGTTCAGCTTTTGCACCGTCGGGTGCGTGCTCGCAAACTGTTGTCTCTTGGATACGGATTCCAAGAAAGACTGTTGACGGAATCCGAGAAGAGGAGTAGCAGGAGAAGGAGCATCTGAACGAGCGGAAGATGCCAACGAGCGACAACTCCCCTCAGCAGAGGTGTTGGAGCCTTGACTGGCTGATAGAGGGCGATTGACGACGTCGGGTGACGGAGCAAGTAATGGAGCGGGTGATGGAGCGGGGGCTGGGGCAGGCAGAACCGCCGTATGTTTATCACGGTTTTCCCAGGCCACCGAATGGTGACGCTGCATATGCTGACGCAACGCTGTAGTCCCAACATGGGCCCCCTGGCCACGCTTGCATTTCTGGCCACATAGTCGACATACGGCTACGTTTACTTCCTCGGGCGGCTTGAGGAAAAATTGCCACACCACCGAGTAGGAAACTTTGCCCCCGCTACTCTTCACTGGCTGACTGCTACTTCCTCCGTGCGCACCGGCACCACTACTGGCCGTGGTGGTAGGCTGCAGTGGAGCTGGTGCTCTACTCCGTGGACGTTTGGCTCCACTGACACTGATGCGACCCTGCTGCTGTCTCCTGGGCAACCCACCGACTGTTTTGCTCGCTGCCAAGCTGCCACCCTCTTCTCCTGATGATGCGGAAGAAATTGCCTGATGACGACGAGGCTGCCAAGTGCGATCAACCTCCTCATCATCAAGTAGGGTCTCCGCCTCACTACTAGCCCCCTCGGCTGCGTCTGGGTCAGGAGACAGACCTGTCTCTAGACCGGCTACCGAGCCACTCTCCTCGCCAGTACTTGTTCGCTTGGCTGCTGAAAAGGCCGATGTCTCCCCCCGTTCCTGACCGCCCTCTGTTAGCTCTTCCTCACTGTACAGTGGGGCTGAGCCCACAGCATGCGATACTTCGCTTGGTGAGGGAACAGCAAAGGACAGGGGCAGGTAGAGGACACGTGATTTCAGTGGGCTTGCTCCCGGGCCATGCCAACTAACGGTTGTGTCTGACGTACCCACCGACCGTTGGCTGTAGGTGTCAGAGGTGACCTGGGAAGAGGAAGACGACCGAGCCAACCAATCAATGACGGCAGGGTTGTCGGTGGAGACACGACCGCTGGATGACACCGGGAGCACTGGCCTCTGGCTGCGAATACTGCTGCCTCGACCCCTTCCTCTGCTGCCACGTCTGCTCGCTCCTAAAACATTGCCTCCTCTGCCACTCCTCTGCATGTTGTCTGACATACTATTTAATTCAACGATTAGGTGTCCCTGAGTAACAATTCTCTGGCACTCAGTAACAATTCTGTCTGTCCCTGAGTATGAATTCTGTGGCCCTGAGTAACAATTCTGTGGCCCTGAGTAACAATTCTGTGTCTGTGCGAGTAACAATTCTGTGTCTGTGCAAGTAACAATTTTGTGTCTGTGCGAGTAACAATTCTCTGGCACTCAGTAACAATTCTGTCTGTCCCTGAGTAACAATTCTCTGGCACTCAGTAACAATTCTGTCTGTCCCTGAGTATGAATTCTGTGGCCCTGAGTAACAATTCTGTGTCTGTGCGAGTAACAATTCTGTGTCTGTGCAAGTAACAATTTTGTGTCTGTGCGAGTAACAATTCTCTGGCACTCAGTAACAATTCTGTCTGTCCCTGAGTAACAATTCTCTGGCACTCAGTAACAATTCTGTCTGTCCCTGAGTATGAATTCTGTGGCCCTGAGTAACAATTCTGTGTCTGTGCGAGTAACAATTCTGTGTCTGTGCAAGTAACAATTTTGTGTCTGTGCGAGTAACAATTCTCTGGCACTCAGTAACAATTCTGTCTGTCCCTGAGTAACAATTCTCTGGCACTCAGTAACAATTCTGTCTGTCCCTGAGTAACAATTCTCTGGCACTCAGTAACAATTCTGTCTGTCCCTGAGTAACAATTCTCTGGCACTCAGTAACAATTCTGTGTCTGTGCGAGTAACAATTCTGTGTCTGTGCAAGTAACAATTTTGTGTCTGTGCGAGTAACAATTCTCTGGCACTCAGTAACAATTCTGTCTGTCCCTGAGTAACAATTCTCTGGCACTCAGTAACAATTCTGTCTGTCCCTGAGTAACAATTCTCTGGCACTCAGTAACAATTCTGTCTGTCCCTGAGTATGAATTCTGTGGCCCTGAGTAACAATTCTGTGTCTGTGCGAGTAACAATTCTGTGTCTGTGCAAGTAACAATTTTGTGTCTGTGCGAGTAACAATTCTCTGGCACTCAGTAACAATTCTGTCTGTCCCTGAGTAACAATTCTCTGGCACTCAGTAACAATTCTGTCTGTCCCTGAGTAACAATTCTCTGGCACTCAGTAACAATTCTGTCTGTCCCTGAGTAACAATTCTCTGGCACTCAGTAACAATTCTGTCTGTCCCTGAGTAACAATTCTCTGGCACTCAGTAACAATTCTGTCTGTCCCTGAGTATGAATTCTGTGGCCCTGAGTAACAATTCTGTGTCTGTGCGAGTAACAATTCTGTGTCTGTGCAAGTAACAATTTTGTGTCTGTGCGAGTAACAATTCTCTGGCACTCAGTAACAATTCTGTCTGTCCCTGAGTAACAATTCTCTGGCACTCAGTAACAATTCTGTCTGTCCCTGAGTAACAATTCTCTGGCACTCAGTAACAATTCTGTTTGTCCCTGAGTATGAATTCTGTGGCCCTGAGTAACAATTCTGTGTCTGTGCGAGTAACAATTCTGTGTCTGTGCAAGTAACAATTTTGTGTCTGTGCGAGTAACAATTCTCTGGCACTCAGTAACAATTCTGTCTGTCCCTGAGTAACAATTCTCTGGCACTCAGTAACAATTCTGTCTGTCCCTAAGTAACAATTCTCTGGCACTCAGTAACAATTCTGTCTGTCCCTGAGTATGAATTCTGTAACCCTGAGTAACAATTCTGTGTCTGTGCGAGTAACAATTCTGTGTCTGTGCAAGTAACAATTTTGTGTCTGTGCGAGTAACAATTCTCTGGCACTCAGTAACAATTCTGTCTGTCCCTGAGTAACAATTCTCTGGCACTCAGTAACAATTCTGTCTGTCCCTGAGTAACAATTCTCTGGCACTCAGTAACAATTCTGTCTGTCCCTGAGTATGAATTCTGTGGCCCTGAGTAACAATTCTGTGTCTGTGCGAGTAACAATTCTGTGTCTGTGCAAGTAACAATTTTGTGTCTGTGCGAGTAACAATTCTCTGGCACTCAGTAACAATTCTGTCTGTCCCTGAGTAACAATTCTCTGGCACTCAGTAACAATTCTGTCTGTCCCTGAGTATGAATTCTGTGGCCCTGAGTAACAATTCTGTGTCTGTGCGAGTAACAATTCTGTGTCTGTGCAAGTAACAATTTTGTGTCTGTCCCTGAGTAACAATTCTCTGGCACTCAGTAACAATTCTGTCTGTCCCTGAGTAACAATTCTCTGGCACTCAGTAACAATTCTGTCTGTCCCTGAGTAACAATTCTCTGGCACTCAGTAACAATTCTGTCTGTCCCTGAGTATGAATTCTGTGGCCCTGAGTAACAATTCTGTCTGTGCGAGTAACAATTCTGTGTCTGTGCAAGTAACAATTTTGTGTCTGTGCGAGTAACAATTCTCTGGCACTCAGTAACAATTCTGTCTGTCCCTGAGTAACAATTCTCTGGCACTCAGTAACAATTCTGTCTGTCCCTGAGTAACAATTCTCTGGCACTCAGTAACAATTCTGTCTGTCCCTGAGTAACAATTCTCTGGCACTCAGTAACAATTCTGTCTGTCCCTGAGTAACAATTCTGTCTGTCCCTGAGAATGAATTCTGTGGCCCTGAGTAAGAATTCTCTGGCACTCAGTAACAATTCTGTCTGTCCCTGAGTAACAATTCTCTGGCACTCAGTAACAATTCTGTCTGTCCCTGAGTAAAAATTCTGTGGCCCTAATAACGTTTCTGTGGCCCTAAGTAACAATTCTCTGGCACTGAGTGAAAATTCTGTCTGTCCCTGAGTATGAA
Source organism: Staurois parvus (assembly GCF_062004578.1). Taxonomy (NCBI): domain Eukaryota; kingdom Metazoa; phylum Chordata; class Amphibia; order Anura; family Ranidae; genus Staurois; species Staurois parvus. Next base: position 11,794,475 of record NW_028317874.1, read on the forward strand.
TTCTGTGGCCCTAACTAGCGTTTCTTTGTCCCTAAATAACGATTCTGTGGCCCTCATTAACAAGTCTGTGTCCCTGAGTAATGGTTCTCTGTCCCTAAGTAACTTCTCTCTGTCCCCAATTCTCGTTTCTGTGGCCCTAACTCTGTCCCTGTCCCTAGTACAGAGCGGTCTGCCTCTGTTCAATGACTGCAGGCAAATGAAGATTTCCAAAATGACCGCTATATATACCTCGACCATTACACAGTGCTGGCTGGCTGGCTGCTGATTGGCTGATGCGATCACATGTCGTTGAGGAATGCATTATGGGGCAGCGCGCCTTGTCTGCGCGCCTTCCCCGACATCCCCGCTCCGTCGCCGCACATGTCAGCCGCCATTTTCGGAAAAATTTCGATTCGCGCGTCCGAATTAGGCTGTTTTTCGGATTCGGCACGAATCGAAATTTTTCCGATATTCGACTCGAATTCCACTTCGGATACTTCGATTCGCTCATCTCTAGTTGTAATGTACAGCGCTGAGTGAACCATTGGCGCTTTATAAATACTGTATAATAATAATAGTAGTAGTTCCATTCAGCTGGGCTTTGTTCTGTAATACTGAAGACGTTTTGAAACTTGTCAGTACACTACTTCAGTTCTTGTACAATAACATCTGCCTTTCCAAGGTGATAGGTAGCACCAACTGTGACGATCGTGGCGTCAGACCCCTGCCCTTCTCACCAAACTCGTGACCGAAGGACTAGCCAATCTAGAAACCGAAATGTCACGTGCGTAACAATGCCACGCCCAGCTGCACCCTGCACACAGAATTTCCAGCTAATGGACCACAACCTGTGTACCTGCAGCCTGAGAGCGATTGTTTGTTTTTGGGTCAGGTTAATTACGCAATTAACCCTTCACACTGCCACCATCTTTTTTGTACAGAGAAAGAGGAAACTCGGCAATATCAGCAATAACACTATGATGGTTGAAATAATCCTCTGTATACCACTGTCACCACAGACAGGTTACACAGAGGGTTAAACCCACACAGTAGCGCTCTTTAGAGGCAGGAATTCATAGTTTGCATTAAAGGCGTTAGAAACCAGTTCCAGCACTTTCAGAAAGTAAGATTTAATACTAAAAGGTCAAAAGGGTGCAATAAAAATATTTGCAGAACAAAGATGTGATATATATATATATATATATATATATAGTCAGGTCCATAAATATTGGGACATCGACACAATTCTAACATTTTTGGCTCTATACACCACCACAATGGATTTGAAATGAAACAAACAAAATGTGTTTTAACTGCAGACTGTCAGCTTTAATTTGAAGGTATTTACATCCAAATCAGGTGAACGGTGTAGGAATTACAACAGTTTTCTTCGGTCTTGCCCATGGTAGTAGTTGGCGTCTGACTGTGGGGTAGACAGGTGTCTTTAAAGAGCTCAGACAGGTGCTACTAAGTTAGATTGAGTGGAGTAGAGGTGGACTTTTTAAAGGCACAGTAACAGGTCTTTGAGAGCCAGAATTCTTGCTGTTTCTTAGGTGTTCAAATATTTATGTTCAGCAGTGCAAGACAAATTTTTTAAAAATCGTACAATGTGATTTCCTGAATTATTTTTTTTATTTTTTTTTTTAATTCTGTCTCTCAGAAATCATGGAGGGGTGTGAAATTCACATTGTAGGTGCACTCCCACTCTAAGTGGGAGAACTTGCAAAATTACAGGGTGTTCAAATACTTCTGTTCCTCACTGTATATAAATATACAGAGTACAATAGCACAGCAAAGAGAAACCGGGAGTTTAAAGGATTAAAGTACTCGCCAATCAGCCTTGGTTTAAGCAGTTTCAAGTCTTATGAGCTCAAAAAGGATTTCTTGTCTCGCACTGTCAGTTACGATGTTTCTCTCACCCACCCCACTCTAAGCATAACAGCCTTTTTCTAGGATCTCCGCAGGGTGTCTCCTTGCAACAGAGAACCAATTGCCTTATTTAGGGAGGTGTAGGTGGAGACCTAAGTTATAACCAGAAACTACCCTAGCTTATATTTTGGCCCTAACATACCTGCTAGGATGATTAAGGAGATTTTATTTTCTGCTCTCCTGTTGATCTCAGCTAGGGAAGGTAATATACCAAACGATTTGTCTCAACGTGACCAATCTGAAGATATGCCTGTTTTTTGTGTAAGTCCCTCATATTCCAAGATATGAAATCATAGGGGGGAAATTGGATTTTGAATATGGTGTCTAGTTTATTACTTCTCTGGAATGTCTTTGAACTCAGTGAAGGGCTTGGTTTACGCTTTTACGATATCCCAGATTGCACATTTAGCAGACAGCTAGACCCCAGCTCCATTGGGGGTTTTATAGCTCAGAGCCCTCTGCTGTGCTTTGGCTGCCTGTGACCTCTGCCATCACTCAGGCCACATGTCACCCCACAGCGAGGTAGGGGGATGAGCAAAGAGGGGAAGAGAGATCTACAAGATGGAGGGTTGGAGCAAAATGGTTGAACAGCATCCATCTCTGTGGGTACGACTGCTATACCAACAACTTGATCCAATGTGGATATAAATGTTTGAGTACTTATCAAATCCACGTCTTCAATGAGTGTTTAGAAAAGTTATTCTATCTCTTCTCTACCCTTAATTCCTTACTCCACCCCCACTGCCTCCACCCACCAACTTACTTACTGCACAGGAGATTGCCAGTCACTTCAAGATGAAGATTGACAGAATTCATGATGAGATCTCCAGTGGCAAGCTTCCTCCTCTAACCAACATACCAGGCCCAACACCAAACTCTACACTCTCCTCCTTCGACCCTGTTACCACCAAGGAAGTTACCGAACTTCTTTCCAAGGCCCACTTCACCACCTGTCCCCTGGATCCTGTCCCTTCATGACTGTTGCAGCCTCCTTCCTGCTCTATCCTAAACTCTCTAACCCACATCTTCAACCTCTCACTCTCCATGGGCACCTTTCCCTCCCCCCTCAAACATGCACTGGTTACCCACATCCTCAAAAAAAACCCTCATTGGACCCCATCTGTTTGAATAACTTAAGACCCATCTCCCTGATCCCGTTTGTCTCCAAGCTTCTCGAGCGCCTTGTTCACAACCGTATGAACTGCTACCTCACCGACAACAACCTTCTTTTTTTTTAAATTTAAATATTTATTCATTTTCAAATATACCAATACAAAATTCCACAATAAAAATACAACATCACAAACTCTCGTAAAACACTTATTTCGTATCATTTTCTGCCCATTACTCCCACCCTCCACCCCACCCCATTTCTTTAAACCCCTGACATCTATCTACTCGACTAATATCTCACATCCTCTGGATACAAAGATTTGAAAGACAGAAGAAGAAAAGAGACAAATTACTGTATCTTCTCCCTTTCTTCTTCCCTTCCCCTTCTTCCCTCCTCTCTTCTCGTTCTTTCCTTCTTTTTTCTTTACGTTTATTTACTCAGTACCTTCTTTTACCTTTACCTTAAACTCGTCCCATTTATCCCATTTCCTATAATATGCCACCATTCTATCTTCCTGTGTATAATAAAGTTTTTCCAATCTAGCAATCTGGTCCACTCTATTCATCCAATCCTCTTCTCTCGGTGCCTCAACTTTGCGCCAAAACCTGGGAATCAAACTTTTTGCTGCATTTAGGTAGCCCCATATACCCAGCTCTTTATATTTATTTCCAGATATTATTGAATTATGAAAAAGGCAGGTTTCAGGGTCCAATCCGATCTCCATTCCAGTAATAATCCTAATTTGATTTATAACTTTTTTCCAATATTCTTGTATTTTTAAACATTCCCACCATATGTGGTACATCGTGCCCAACCCTCCACACCCTCGCCAACACCAAGGTTGTTTCTCTTCACTCATCTTGTGCTCTATCATCGGTGTGACATACCACCTTATCAAACATTTGAAGTTCATTTCCACCTCACGCATACTAATATTTTCGTGTACCATTCTATATATTTTCCTCTGTGTGTGCTCTTCCCACTCCACTCCTAAATCCCTTTCCCATTTTTCTATATACTTTAATTTTAACTTACTATCTAAATCCGTGAGAGCTTTATATGCTTTGGCTGTGCTGTGTTTCCCGTCACCTCGAGCTTCTAAGTATTTCTCGAATTCATTCCACTCTTTCCTGGTTCTAAGGGGCTTCGTCAATTTCTCTACAAATTTGTTTCAGTTGATTATACCTCCATATATCTATCTTAGTGAAAATCTTTCCCTCTTCCCTTTTCAGATCCTCCAGTGTTCTTAAGTTTACCCCCTCCATTACATCTCTCAACTGAACATCTTCATTCATAATCCATCTGCCTGTAATTTCCTCTTTACCTGGGGGAAAAAACTCTGAATTTCTTAGTGGCATTAACAATGAATTGAAATCCCATTTCCTCTGTTTGTGCATTTTATCCCACTCCCTTATTACAATCTTCGTGTATATACTCGTGCTCTCCTCTAATTCTCTAAACTGTGCTGGCACCCATACACTCCTACTCAAATCCTTTCTACTAAGTGTATTTTCTATTGTGACCCAATGTTTACTCCTTGAGTTATGTGTCCAATCAAAAATTCTTGCTAAGATAACTGCCCTATGGTATCTTTTAAAATCCGGTACTCCCAACCCCCCTTTTTCTTTATTTCTACTTAGCACTTCATATGATAGCCTAGGTTTTTTATTTTTCGATATATATTTTGTTACCATTCGCTTGATTGTCCTAAAATACACCTCTGGAAGATTAATGGGAATCATCTGGAATTTATACAGTATCTTAGGGACAATTACCATTTTTATCAGGTTAATGCGACCTAGCCAGGAAGGATTTCCTCCACCAACTTTCTTCAATTTCTCCCTGATCTCGTTTAACAATGGGATATAATTAGCTTTATAAAGACTTTTCTGTGAGGGAGTAAGTTTTACTCCCAGGTACTTTATTTCTCTATCTTTCCATATAAAGGGAAATTCTCTCTGTATCTTCTCTTTTTCAAGCCTTGGAAGATTTATATTTAATATCTCTGTTTTGCTCGGGTTAATTTTTAGATTTGACATTTCCCCATATTCCTTCAGTGTTTTCATTAGGTTAGGAAGTGTTATCCTAGGGTTACCAACATAGAATAATAAATCGTACGCAAAAGCGGCTATCTTTTATGTTCTGTCTTTCCTACATTAATTCCCCTTATATCTATGTTTTTCCTAATTATTGATAACAGGGGTTCCAAAGATAGAACAAACAACAGTGGGGAAAGTGGGCAGCCCTGTCTGGTTCCATTTGACATCGAAAAAATCTCTGATCTCTCTCCATTTACCATTACCATCGCGGACGGTCCTTCATACAACTTTCCAATCCACTTTCTCATCCTATTACCCAATCCCAGGACCTCTGTGTCCATCATGAAGCTCCAGTTAACCCTGTCAAACGCCTTCTCCGCATCTATCGAGAGCAGCACCACTGGATTTTTTTCCTTTTACTTTTCTGTATAAGCAGCAGGGATCTCAACCCATTATCTCGACCCTCTCTTCCTCTAACAAAACCCACCTGGTCTCCATGTATCCAATCTGGCATCAGATCTTTTAACCTATTCGCCAATACTTTTGCATACAACTTCGTGTCTATGTTCAATAGCGATATCGGTCTATAACTTGAGCACTGGGTTATATCTTTACCTTCCTTATATATTAGGACCACCTGTGCAAGTAGGGATTCCTGTCTCATCTCCATCTCTCCCCCCAACGCGTCCATATATATATCTTTAACTTAGGTAGCAGTAAGTCACTATATTTTTTATAATACCTCACGGTATACCCGTCTGGGCCAGGGCTTTTTCCCGCCATAAAGCTTTTTAATGCTATTTTTAATTCTTCCTGTGTCATTTCAGATTCTAAGGAGTTTAATAGTTCTTCACTTAATTTTGGTAATCCTGCATTTCTTAAATAATTCCTTCTTTTTTCAATATTTACCATTTTATCTTTATTTATAGCATCCTTGGGGGTAATATTATATAATTTACTGTAGTAATCTTTAAATACCTTTGCAATGTCTTTGGTTGAATGGACTAACTCTCCTTTGGAGTTTTTTATTTTATCTATGTAGTTCCTATTCTTCTTTCTTCTCAAGGCTCTCATCAGATATTTTCCCGATCTATCTCCCCATCTATATCTTTCCCGAATGATCTTATTAAAAGTTCTCATTTTTTCTTCCATTACTTTCTCTAATTCTTCCCTCTTTTTTATCACTCTTTGCTCCATCTCTTTCCTTATGTTGTTTTTATGTAGGAGTTCCATTTCAGCTATTTCCTTCAAAAGCCCACTAATCTTCTCTCGCCTTTCCCTTTTTTTCTTTGCCCCAATCGCAATAAGGATTCCTCTTATATATGCTTTATGTGCCTCCCACACTGTAGCTAGTGATACATCCCCTGTTTAATTTTCCTCAAAGAACCTCTCTATCTCCTCTCTGATCTTCCGGTCGGTATCTTGGTCCGTGAGGAGTGCCTCATTCAACCTCCATGATAGGCCTCCTGACAACTTCCCTCCCCATCTTAATTTCATTACTACAGGTGCATGATCCGAAAAAGTCATTGCTTCTATTTTTACCCTAACCAAATACTCAACGAGTCGGTGGTCCACCAATATATAGTCCAATCTAGAGTATGTCCTATGTACACTAGAGAAAAAAGTGTAATCTCTATCTCTCATGTTGACAATTCTCCAGCTATCCACCAGTTGGCACTCTTTCATCACCTTTTTCAGTAATCCCATCGACCTATTTCCCCCTCTCTGCACTATAGATGTTGTATCTATTTGTGGATCCATACATATATTAAAGTCTCCCGCCACTATTAAATATCCCTTTCCGAAGTCCATCAATCTTCTCATAACCTCTTTCAAAAACATCTCCGGCTTCCTATTAGGGCAATATATGTTTGCGAGCGTACACTCAATGTCCTGCAGTTTACCTTTCAAGAACAAAAACCTCCCCTCCGGGTCCGTCTTTATATCCTCCAATTCAAACCTAATGTTTTTTGCAAATCCTATAGCCACACCCTTCGCTCTCTTAACTGGGCAATCTGCATAATACCATGTCGGGTGTTGTTTAGAGTTCAGCTTAATGTTTTTTTTTTAACTCTAGATGTGTTTCCTGCAAAAAGACAACTGAGGCCTCTCTATGCTGTAATTCTCTATATAGTCTAAATCTTTTACCTGGGCAATTTAATCCATTTACATTATGGGTTACAAACCGTATTTCCTCCATATTTTATTTGTCTTCTTCCTATTTTACCAATTCCTTTCCTCTTCCCCTTCCTTATACCTCTTCTCTCATACAAGATGTCAGTTTTAAAACTCCCTCCCCAATTCTCTCCCTCCCATCCACCCCCTTGTCCCTCCCTCCACCTCCCCTCCCTCCCCTCCCTCCCTCTCCCATCCCTCCCTTGTTTAGGCTTTCCATTTGTCTATTCATCTTTTGAGGGTCCCACCCCTCCATGGATGCCCCTCCCCTCCCCCCTCTTCCCTGTTAGGCTTTTTGTTTGCCTATGAATCATTTGTGGAAAAAAAGTCCCACTTTTGATTCCAACCTGGGGGCTCAGCTCCGTCCATGTACCTCTCACCTTCCCCCCCCCCTCCTCCCCAGTGACCCTCTATCTATATGCTCTCTATTTTCTCTTCTAACTAGCTGCCATTCCTCTTTTCCCAACATATATGACTCTCCCTCCTCCTCTTCCCATCCCGGGATCTCTATTCTCTGCAGTTCAAATTTATTACAGAAGTCTCTCATATCTTCAGGGGATCTCAAAAATGCTGTGACTCCATCTCTCCAACCGATTAAACATGCTGAACGACCCCATCTATATTGCACATTCTGTTTCGTCAACAATTCCAATAATGGTTTCAATGACCTCTTTCTTCTCAATGTCTCAGCTGCTATGCCTGCAAAGATTTGAATATTTTTCCCTCCATATTTGATATTTGTTCTTCCTTTAATCTTCTTCCATATCTCATCTTTATCTCTATAATTATGGAATTGAACGATTATATCTCTTGATTTTTGTGGGTCTTTTTCTTGTTGGGTCTTTCCTATCCAGTACACGCCATCCAATTTAAATGTCTCTGCACCAGATCTATCCATTATGGAGTTCAAAATTTTGCATGTGGTCTCCTTTAAATCTTCCCCCTGTAACAGCTCTGGGACTCCTCTTATTCTAATATTATTTCTCCTTTCCCTATTTTCTTGATCCTCCATCATATAAAGCAGTCTTTTTTGTTCCTTCCGGGTATCTATTATCAATTTCTCTAGTTTTGGGATAATTTGTGTATGGTATTTAACTGTTTCCTTCGTTTCTTCCACTCTGGTTAACAACTGTCCCATTTCTTTCCGAATTATCCCCATCTCTTGCTTTATAGATTTTTCCAAGTTTTTAAACATCTCCGCCATTTCCTTTTTATTTGGTATTTGCAGTTCTTTTTCTGTTTCTCCCAGCTCCATACCTTCTATTGTTTGGCTATTGTTAACTGATCCCAGGGAAGATCTTGGGCTATTATCTAAGCTTATTTCCAGTTCACTCCTTTCACTTATTTTCTGGGATCTTACTGGAGTCAATTTCCCCTGCGACGTAAATATTTTTTATCGTTCCAGTTTGAAGTTCTTGGGCAGATTTCCTTTACTATTTTTTTTTTTCATGTCACATATAGGATTTTTAAGGCTTTTTAAGACTCTGGGGTATATATTTAAACTGTCACTTCTTTCTTCCAATCCTTCAGACCCTCTCTGGGAACCCCCTTCTTGTTTCTTATGCTGGATATCAGATAGCCTATAACACAGTCTGAAAAGCTATCTCATAGGGAGACCAACAGCTCTCACTCACCCTCCTCTATGGAGCAGCTTCCAAGTTGCAGTCCTGGATTGCCCTGTCTCCTGCGACCGTGTCCTCCTCTTCCAGGGGATTCCCTTGGGTCACTTTTTCCTCTTCTGCTTATGCTCCAAGATGTCCCTGGGGACAGCTTTGCAGTGACTGTCGGCGCTTCCCCTGCCTCCTAGGACGCCGGCCGGTTTCTCCCTCTCCCAGCTATCCACCGCGGCAGCCCACGTGGTGACGCCGCTCCTCCTCGTCGCCCGGCAACCCCACGCTCTCTCCGGGGTTACCGCAGGCAGACCTCAGGAGAATGGCAGCCTCGACTCTCCGCTCCCAGACAGACCACCGCACCACCGCCGGGTTCTCCCCCTTCTCCAGGTCAGTCTCCAGCAGCCCTCCAGCGCAGCTAGTTAGACCCTCGGAACACTTTAGGGAGGGTAGGTGGGGGAGGCTATCGGAGAGTGCCTATTCCCCGCTCTCCTGTGCCGCCATGTTCAGACTCCACCCCCCTCCTGAAGAGTGGCCAGCATGTCTTTTGAGTGTGGGAGTGACAACAACCTTCTTGATCCCCGACAGTCTCGCTTCTGCCCACAACATTCCACAGAAACTGCCCTACTAAAACTTACTAATGACCTACTAACTGCTAAAACCAATGGCCATTACTCCATACCCATACTCCTTGACCTTTCCGTTGCCTTTGACACAGTCGACCACCCGCTCCTCCTCAGTAAACTCCACTCCATCGGCCTCCGTGACTCTGCTCTCTCCTTGTTCTCCTCTTACCTTTTCTCAGCGCACTTTCAGTGTCACATACAACTCCTGCTCCTCCACTCCGCTTCCTCTTTCTGTTGGGGTACCCCAAGGTTCTGTTCTTGGGTCCCTCCTTTTTCTCTCTATACCTCCTCCCTGGGCCAACTGATAACCTCCCATGGCTTCCAATACCACCTCTATGCTGATGACACCCAGATCTCTCTCTCCACTCCCCAGCTCACCCCCTCAATCTCCTCATGTATCACAAATCTACTAAGCGACCTATCAGCATGGATGTCACATCACTACCTTAAACGCAATCTTTCAAAAACTGAGCTTGTAATATTTCCTCCTCCCTGATCCCCCACTCACGACCTTACCATTAAGATCAACAGCACAACCATTGGTCCTTCCCCTCATGCCAAGGTGCTAGATGTAATCCTAGACTCTGACCTCTCCTTTGGGCGCCACATCCACTCACTGGCCAAATCCTGCCACCTCAACCTCCGGGACATTTCCAAAATCCGCCCCTTTCTGACCAATGACACCACAAAACAACTTATCCACACCTTGGTTATAATCCCACCTCGATTACTGCAACTCCCTCCTCACTGGTCTGGTCTACCATTACACAGGCTATCCCCCATTCAGTCTATTATGAATGCTGCTGCTAGACTCATACACCTTACCAACCGATCAGCGACTGCTGCCCCTCCCTGCCAATCCCTCCACTGACTTCCACTAACCCAACGTATAAAATTCAAAATACTATCCACAGCTTACAAAGCCATCCACAACACTGCCCTTAGCTACATCACCAACCTTATCCACAGATATCGCCCAAATCGCCCACTCCGCTCCTCTCATGATATCCTCCTCTTTAGCTCCCTCATCACCTCCTCCCACGCTCACCTCCAGGACTTCTTCAGAGCCTCTGGAACTCCCTACCAAAGCATGTCCGGTCAGCCCCCACCCTGTCTGCCTTTTTAGGTGATCTTTGAAAACTCACTTCTTCAGCGAAGCCTACCCCACCTCCACCTAAGAACTGTACTTGAATCACCTCCGCCAGATCATCCCCTGCAGCTATCACCTTTTGTATCACCTCCCCCTTCCTTTAGATTGTAAGCTCCACGAGCAGGGCCCTCCTATTCCTTCTGTACTGAAATGTATTGTAATTGTACTGTCTCCCTTATATTGTAAAGTGCTGCGAAAACTGTTGGTTTGTATATAAATCCTGTATAATAATAATAAGTTACTAAACATCTTCAGCACTACAGATCAAATCTAGTTGAATGTGACTGCTAGCTATACCATGACCTCGATAAATAAAAGCCTTTACAGACATTTGCCATTAATTAATACCATTGTAGCAGTTGGTGTGTAACACAGTTGAGTGGTATGAATACCTTACTGGATGAACAGGTAGAGTAGGGCAGGCTTTAAACCACCGTATGGGATTTTTTTGTTTGTTTTTTTGCTATCTGTGTTATTGGAGAGATTTCCATCCACTTCCTGTCCCGTGGACTCGTCAGGAAGTGAGAGGATAATTTTTCAGTTGTCACAGGAACAAGTGTTCCCATTGGAAGATTTCCACTGTGTTCCAGTTCTGGTGGCTACTCAGAATTTTGAATTTAACCTTACTTTCATTCCCCTCGGCGTACTTGAGACAATTTAGAGAGAGTGAATCTCTCAGTAGTAAAAACCTAAAAAAAATGGTTCTAACGATGGTTCTAGTTCTAACCCTTCATCACTCAAAATCTAAAAAACTGTCAAGTGTACTCCTGTAAATTGTGCTGTTGTTGACTGCTCTGTAAGGTCCTTGAGCAGCAATGCAAAGAATTAAGGTGAAAATATTTTAGTTGGATGGCATTTAAAATGAAAATGCATTGCAAGGTTTATAAGAAGAGTATTCTCCTTCTAAACCCACTGGTCTGAACGAAGAAAAAAACAAAAAACGAGAGAATGCCATACAAATACAAGCAATGTTAGTGAGGCGATCTCCCTCACTGTATCTCTTGCGCTCTGATGAAGGGACTGCCCCTCTCCCCTTCTTGCCAGAACACTGATGAGCACTTGCAGCCATTGGCTGCCAGGATTGATCCAATGCCGGTCAGATGCTGTTTTTCCAGCATGCCCATGTTGTTGGTTTGTGGGGTTTTTTTTTTTTTTAATTTAAAATAATCACATCATACTTGCCATCTTTCAGTGCAATGGTTTTTCACAGAGCATCCCTGATCCTCCTCGTTTTTTAGGTCCCACTGGCACTTCTGGCACTTTCCCCTTGCTGATTGCCCCCAGAGCAAACCACTTGCTTAAAGGCACTCATGCCTACTTGCTCCTGAGCTGGCTCTGACTCTATGGGACACAGAGAGCTTGGCTCAGTCCTGCCCTTGCCCGCTCCCTCCTCATTGGCTGTGATTAACAACAGCGGAAGCCAATGGCTCTTGCTGTTGTGTCTCAGCCAATTAGGAGAGAGAGACACAGGAAAGCTCCTACTCTTGTGCAGCGCTGGATCAAAATTGGGCTCAGATAAGTATAGAAAGCATGAAGGTAAAAAAAACCTTCACCCATTACAACCACTTTAAAAGACCAAAGGTGGCAAATGTGAGGTTAATTTTTGAGATTTACATACACTGATGTACTGGAACTGAGCAGTGTCAGATTTACCCTACTTCAATTGAATTTTAGGCAGAATTTTATCACAGAGTGGCTTCAGAAGAAGATGTGCCTTTTTGGAGTGGTCCAGCCAAAGGCCACCCTTTTGAAAAATAGACTACATACAGAAAAATACATTAAAGTATATACTTGTATTTTAAAGCGCTGAGCAAACTGTTGGCGCTATATAAATCCTGTATAATAATACATGTATAAACCCTGTATGGGTGGGTTATTTAAAAAAAAAATTCCTAGAAATGTACCAATTTTAGTAAAAGTTACATAACTGATTACAATCTCTAGTAGAAATATATTGCAAAAGTAGTTTATTAAGCTGGAAATGCATTTGTTTTACCCTATATATTTTGAAATTGTTAGATATCTACTTTATTGCAGTACTCAGTTCTGCAATTACCTGTTTTTAAGTAATTGTGTACTACTACATGGTCATATAGGGAAAAAAAATGGTTAAAACTTGTTTCCTATGTCTGGTTTAGATGGAAACTATGGATATGATGGAAATTCAGGACACAACTATCAGGCTGGAATGGGCCCAGCTGCAGGATATCCCAATGCACCGCAGGGATATTACCCTCCTCCAAATGCAGGACCAGGCATGCCCTCTCCATATGGATATCAACAACTTCCCCCAGGTGGATACCAAGGTGGGTGTTGCTATGTAACTTTTATTTGGGATAAAAGAAAAATTCAAAGGCTTAGTAACCTATGAAGGACATATGCCAAGAATATATAGTTGGCCTGGATGGGACTGCTTCATAATGCAACGAAGCATGCCCAGGAAAACCCTGCAAGTATATTGATGAGAGGAAATCGTGTGTTTTTCATACATTAATTGGGGATGAAAACTTTCTATTGCACTATAATTTAATAGGTTTGGGCATCGCAAGCATGTATAAAATCCTTTTCATATTCATTTTTATTTGGGGAATGCAGTTTGATGGAGGGAAAAAATATAGGACCAGTTTTTGGCTTTCAGATCACCTGTGTTTCCAGTAAGAAGTCTTGCATCCTGTAAACATTTTGTACAGGTTTAATAGGCTGGTGAACAAGCTACCCCTGTGTGTCAGCAGAGGGAACTCTTAAGCTGGGCATATAGAGATCGAAATTTCTCCAGTTCAGCAGGGACCAGACAAATTTCAACTCCTGTGTAGGCAGGCTAGTTGTACTGATCAACTTCTGTACTGCCACCCTGTTGGGTTTTTCCTGATTGTCTATAGCTGATAGCACTGAGTATACTGTATTTTTACTGTGGGGAAGTCTCTCAATTGTCAGAATAACTCAGCAGCTAGGTTTCCCCCATCCATATCGTGTGTGTGTGTGTGTGTGTGTGTGTGTGTGTGTGTGTGTGTGTGTGTGGTTTTTTTGGTGTTTTTTGTTTTACCTTTAAGTCATGTCAATCCTACAAACCTTTTTTTGCTTGAGTGAACCTGTGTTGATGGGCCTGGCAGATGAAAATACCAGTCTTGCAGTCAGATGTGCAAGGACTTTCCTGCAGCATTCGTCTTAATATCCATGTTGGTTTCAGGTAGTTGTCCTAATCTACAATAAGCGGGAATGTACAGCGCTGAGCGAACTATTGGCACTTTATAAATACTGTATAATAACAAATCCTGCAACACTTTCATAGTTCGGCGTATTGCAAAATGTAAGTTTGCTTCAGGCCGAAATAGTAATTACATGTTTACAACAACTTGTGTGTGTTGTTGTTTGGTTTTTTTTCTCTTTTCTCTTCCATCTCAATACAATTGTAAATGTAGGGCACACTCCAAGACCAAATTTGTGGTTGTAAAACCGTAATCTTATCTATTTGGACTGTGATAGTGCTGTGCTTTTACAAGCTAATGACTTTAATGGACAAAAAGAAAAGCACCATAATTGGCTAACCTTTTCCCTGAGAGGAGGTCTTGTAATGGATACATGCAGCAATGCATTAGGTTATGCTTTTCATGGGAAGATTTCCTGACCCTCCTAATCAAGAGTGAAGAAAAAAATGTTTCATTGGAAATGTCTTCAATGGGAAATGGAGACTCATGAAATGGATTACTTATGTATAATATTGACATGTGAGAATGTTGCTGCTAGAGGACCTGCTGTCTATATTGAGTAGAATAACTCCCGATTTGAATAAAATTAAAAATGGGATTTATTTTCTGTTAATACAAAACTGTCAAGGGTTACACTTGACAACTAATGACTAACAGTTCCTGTTTTGTCAATGCCTCACTGCTAAGCTTTTGTTTGTCAGTAGTTTTATGGTTGGACAGTTCATGCTTGGTACACATGGGCACTGGAAAAAAATTAAAATGCTATGAAGTAAATTTAGAATTCATGCACTAATAAATTTGTGAGAATATAACATAATAGGACATTTCCCACATTAGACTACTTTCACAGTATACTGTGCTTGTATAACTGCCACTCTGTAGATAAACTGACTGTATTTTACTGTCCCACTAGCTAATCTCTTCTGCAGTTGTAAGACAGACTTTTGTGGGGTTTTTTTTGTTTTTTTTTATCAAGCTTTAAAAAAAAATTAAATGTTTGTTTATACTTGGTACTAAACGCCTATTGAACTCATGGCTAAAATTTAAAACATGACTACAATAAAAAAATTTTGTTATGGGATAAAAAATATAATAATAATATTATTATTATTATACAGTATTTATAAAGCGCCAATAGTTCGCTCAGCGCTGTACATTACAAAGGGGGACAGAACATGTGACAGAACAATAACAATACAATGCAAAACATGAGGGGATCGAGGGCCCTGCTCTTTCGAGCTTACAATCTTGGAGGGAGGGGATGGTGGCACAGGAGGAGAAAGCTGTGGGGGATGGAGTGGTAGGAAGAGTGGAGGAGGTCGGCAAGTTAGCAGGGCGTGGGGTAGGCTTCCATGAAGAGGTGGGTTTTCAGGGTGCGCCTAAAGGAGAAGAGAGTAGGTGATAATCTGATGGGTTGGGGCAGGGAGTTCCAGAGGATGGGTAACACCCTGGAGAAGTCCTGGTGGCGGGCATGGGAGGAGGAGACCAGGGAACTAGAGAGGAGGTCTTGTGAGGAGCGGAGTGTGCGTGCTGGGTGGTACTTGGATATTAGGTCGGTGATGTAGTTCGGATCAGTATGGTGGACGGCTTTGTACGTCAGTGTTAGGATATTGAATTTGATCCGTTGCGCAATCGGAAGCCAGTGGAGGGATTGGCAGAGGGGGGTGGCGTAAATGGAGTGGTTGGAAAGGTAAATAAGTCTGGCAGCCGTATTCAGGATCGACTGAAGCGGGGCTTGCCAGCGGCGAGGCAGGCCAGTAAGGAGGGAGTTGCAGTAGTCGAGTCGTGATATGATGAGGGAGTGGATGAGCTGTTAGTGGTTTCTGGGGTTAGGAACATGCGTATTTTGGCGATGTTGCGGAGGTGGAGTCTGCATGAGTTTGTTAAAGATTGGACTTGGGGCTGGAAGGATAGGTTGGAGTCCAGAATGACACAAAGTACTCTGGCCTGCGGGACGGGTTTGATGGTGGTGTTGTTGGACATGATGAAGTCAATGGGGGGTGGGGTCCGGGCTGGGGGGGAAGACAAGAAACTCAGTTTTGGAGAGGTTCAGTTTAAGGAAGTGGAGCGACATCCAGTCTGTCGCTCAGTAGGTGTGTGATTCGGGCAGAGACTGAGGGGGTGAGGTGGAGGGTTGAGAGATAGATTTGTGTGTCGTCGGCATATAAGTGGTAGTTGAAGCCGTGAGAGTGTATGAGCTGGCCAAGGGAGGAGGTGTAGATGGAGAAGAGAAGGGGCCCGATGACGGAGCCTTGAGGGACCCCAACAGAGAGGGGGAGTGAGGGGGTAGCATTATAGGTAACTCTGAAAGAGCGTTGTGACAGGTAGGATGAGAGCCAGGAGAGAGCAGAATCTCTGAGGCCGAGGGAGTGTAGTTTTTTGAGGAGGAGGGGGTGGTCGACTGTGTCGAAGGCCACGGAGAGGTCAAGGAGTAGGAGCACTGAATAGTGGCCATTAGCTTTGGCGGTTAGCAGGTCGTTGATGATATACTATGATGAACAATCTTATTTTGGTGGATATTGAATTGTCTGTAATTGTACACTTTAATTTCAACAGGCTTTGCAGGTCAACCTAACTATGGCCCTCCTGTGCAAAATCAACCAATAGGGCCAGGTGGCCCATCTGCTTGGATGCCGGCACCTCCAGCTAACCCAAACTTCCCACCAGGTTTAGAATATTTCAGTATGGTAAGTGGTTCTATTTCCACATGTACTTCTAGTTCCAAATGCCTTTCCCTGTTATTTAGGAAATAGTTTGTTTGTTCTTCATGTACCCATGATTTCCATTCATTCCATATAAATATTATAGTCACTTGAATGGGGAAAGCAGAAGGAATGGGATAATTCACTTTTAGAACATTCCTTACACAGTTGTCAGGATTAGCTGTGCTTCAGCCTGCTGTATACTGAAAATCAAGCTCTATCAAGAATACTGCCACATACTATGGCCAATGCTGCACTGCACTAAGAATATACAGATGTTTAAAATCCTTTCCACTTGACAGAATATGGTCTCCTTTCTTGAAGAATTTCCTTTATGAGCACCTGTTGGTTCAGTCGGTGATATTGTCATCCATTTCCATAAAATGCTAAACCTGCTGTATAACATTTTATTTATCCTTTAGTGTTGCTATGCTTGGCATTTGGATCACAAAAGTGTTTCAGACAGGAGTGAAGGAAACAAAGGTCCACTCAACTTGCAAAAATCCCCTTTTAGGGGGAACTAAGCTAGGCACCACATAATGTCATCTAAAAATAATTTACTATCTGTTAAGTCTCTAGTCTGTTTTTGATTTATTAAAGGGGCAATGTTTGTTTTCACAGATTTTCTTCTACCAGACCAACAAAAAAACCCTCTGATATTGTAGTGCAATAAGGGTCCATTCACATCACAACACAGTGCACATGTGTTTGTACATAGGTTTAAGTACATTGTGTTGGGCAGCTCTAACACCGTAAGAACATGCCCTGCTCTAATTTTCAAAAGGCAGCATACCAAAATGCACAGAGCATTTGCAACTGTGCATTATGGTGCACAGCAGTACGCTGTATATGTGCAATGGGGTGCAGTTGGCAAGGCACCGAACACACACAGGGGCTTACTAAAACCAGAAAGTGCAAAATCCGGTGCAACTCTTCATAGAAACCAATTGGCTTCCAGGTTTTTTTGTTTTTTTTGTTTTTGTCAAAGTTTACATGAAGAAGCTGAAGTTAGAAGCTAATTGGCTACTATGTACAGATGCACCAGATTTTAGTAAATCAACCCCATAGTGTGTTGTGATTAAAGATGAGCGAATCGAACCAGGCGAACCGGAATTCGAGTCGAATTTCAGGAAATATTCGATTCGCGGCGAAACCGAAATTTTGCCTACTTCGGGTGCGCGAATCGAACATTTCCCGATCAGCCGGCAAAAGTGTCCCTGCAGTGAGCTCCGCTATTTCTGACAGTTCTCTGACAGAAGGAACACATGTTTAGCGGTTGAAACATTGTATCTATTAGTTTACATTTAGGATACAGATGTTTCAACCACTGTACATGTGAAGAAGCTGTGAGAGAACTGTCAGAAATAGAGGAACTCTGCACATACACTTTTTGCCGGCTTGGAATTATTCTTCTTTTCATCCTACTTCTTTTTCTTCATCCTCATCCTCAGAAGAAGAGGATGAGGATGAAGAAGAAGAAGAAGAAGTAGGATGAAAAGAAGAATAATTCCAAGCCGGCAAAAAGTGTATGTGCAGAGTTCCTCTATTTCTGACAGTTCTCTCACAGCTTCTTCACATGTACAGCGGTTGAAACATCTGTATCCTAAATGGAAACAAATAGATACAATGTTTCAACCGCTGTATGGAAGGACAGTCCCAGAACTGTCATTAATAGTCTATTTCTGACAGTTCTATGACATTCCCTCCATACAGCGGTTGAAACAGCTGTATGGAGTGAATGTCCCAGAACTGTCAGAAATAGACTATTTATGGCAGTTCTGGGACATTCACTCCATACAGCGGTTGAAACATTGTATCTATTTTTTTCCATAAATGACATTCTGCAAATACACTTAGAGGAGCGCTGCAGATACACTTTTTGCCGGCTTGGAATTATTCTTATTTTCATCCTACTTCTTCTTTTTCTTCTTATGAGGATGAGGATGAAGAAGAAGAAGTAGGATGAAAATAAGATTAATTCCAAGCCGGCAAAAAGTGTATCTGCAGCGCTCCTCTAAGTGTATTTGCAGAATGTCATTTATGGGAAAAAAATAGATACAATGTTTCAACCGCTGTATGGAGTGAATGTCCCAGAACTGTCAGAAATAGACAGAAACTGTCACAGAACTGTCCTTCTTCTCATCCTTCTCCTTCTTCTCATCCTTCTTCTCATCCTTCTTCTCATCCTTCTTCTCATTCTTCTCCTTCTTCTCATCCTTCTCCTTCTTCTCATCCTTCTCCTTCTCCTTCTTCTCATCCTTCTCCTTCTTCTCATCCTTCTTCTCATCCTTCTCCTTCTTCTCATCCTTCTCCTTCTTCTCATCCTTCTCCTTCTTCTCATCCTTCTCCTTCTCCTTCTTCTCATCCTTCTCCTTCTCCTTCTTCTCATCCTTCTCCTTTTCCTTCTTCTCATCCTTCTCCTTCTGCTTCTCCTTCTCCTTCTCCTTCTCCTTCTTCTCATCCTTCTCCTTCTTCTCATCCTTCTCCTTCTTCTCATCCTTCTCCTTCGTCTCATCCTTCTCCTTCTCCTTCTTCTCATCCTTCTCCTTCTTCTCATCCTTCTCCTTCTTCTCATCCTTCTTCTTCTCATCCTTCTCCTTCTTCTCATCCTTCTCCTTCTCCTCATCCTTCTCCTTCTTCTCATCCTTCTCCTTCTCCTTCTTCTCATCCTTCTCCTTCTCCTTCTTCTCATCCTTCTCCTTCTCCTTCTTCTCATCTTTAAATGGATCCATTTATGGAAACAAATAGATACAATGTTTCAACCGCTGTATGGAGTGAATGTCCCAGAACTGTCAGAAATAGGCTATTTCTGACTGTTCTGGGACACTCACTCCATACAGCGGTTGAAACCGTTGTATGGAGTGAATGTCACAGAACTGTCAGAAATAGACAGAAACTGTCACAGAACTGTCCTTCTTCTCATCCTTCTCCATCTTCTCATCCTTCTCCTTCTCCTTCTTCTCATCCTTCTCCTTCTTCTCATCCTTCTCCTTCTCCTTCTTCTCATCCTTCTCCTTCTTCTCATCCTTCTCCTTCTCCTCATCCTTCTCCTTCTCCTTCTCCTCATCCTTCTCCTTCTCCTTCTTCTCATCCTTCTCCTTCTTCTCATCCTTCTCCTTCTTCTCATCCTTCTCCTTCTCCTCATCCTTCTCCTTCTCCTCATCCTTCTCCTTCTCCTTCTTCTCATCCTTCTCCTTCTCCTTCTTCTCATCCTTCTCCTTCTCCTTCTTCTCATCCTTCTCCTTCTTCTCATCCTTCTCCTTCTCCTTCTTCTCATCCTTCTCCTTCTCCTTCTTCTCATCCTTCTCCTACTTCTCATCCTTCTCCTTCTTCTCATCCTTCTCCTTCTTCTTCTCATCCTTCTCCTTCTTCTTCTCATCCTTCTCCTTCTTCTTCTCATCCTTCTCCTTCTTCTCATCCTTCTCCTTCTCCTTCTTCTCATCCTTCTCCTTCTCCTTCTTCTCATCCTTCTCCTTCTCCTTCTTCTCATCCTTCTCCTTCTCCTTCTTCTCATCCTTCTCCTTCTCCATCTTCTCATCCTTCTCCTTTTCCTTCTTCTCATCCTTCTCCTTCTGCTTCTCCTTCTCCTTCTTCTCATCCTTCTCCTTCTCATCCTTCTCCTTCTTCTCATCCTTCTCATCCTTCTTCTCATCCTTCTCCTTATTCTCATCCTTCTCCTTCTTCTCATCCTTCTCCTTCTCCTTCTTCTCATCCTTCTCCTTCTTCTCATCCTTCTTCTCATCCTTCTCCTTCTTCTCATCCTTCTCCTTCTCCTTCTTCTCATCCTTCTCCTTCTCCTTCTTCTCATCCTTCTCCTTCTCCTTCTTCTCATCCTTCTCCTTCTTCTCATCCTTCTCCTTCTTCTCATCCTTCTCCTTCTTCTCATCCTTCTCCTTCTCCTTCTTCTCATCCTTCTCCTTCTCCTTCTTCTCATCCTTCTCCTTCTCCTTCTCCTTCTTCTCATCCTTCTCCTTCTCCATCTTCTCATCCTTCTCTTTCTTCTCATCCTTCTCCTTCTTCTCATCCTTCTCCTTCTCCTTCTTCTCATCCTTCTTCTCCTCATCCTTCTCCTTCTCCTTCTTCTCATCCTTCTCCTTCTCCTTCTTCTCATCCTTCTCCTTCTCATCCTTCTCCTTCTCCTTCTTCTCATCCTTCTCCTTCTTCTCATCCTTCTCCTTCTCCTTCTTCTCATCCTTCTCCTTCTCCTTCTCCTTCTCTTTCCTCATCTCCAAGGGCATTTAAATTAAAGGTACAGTGTTCTGCACTAATTTAAAGGCTCTCTGAAGCCTAGAAACCCTTTTTATAAGTCATCTTCGTAGCGAAGAAATTCGCATCGAATCGAATTTCACACTGGAATTCGCCGAATCAGCCGAATCGAATTTTTGAGAAATTCGCTCATCTCTAGTTGTGATGTATTATTGTAACAAGTGTTGTGTTGTGATTGAGCTCTAATAATGAAAATATTTCCTACCTTTTTGGGTAGACTTCCAGTCATGTCTCCAGGACTGGAAGTTGGAAGTATTTCCTATAGAGACACCAGCAAAAACCTGACAGATGTCCTAACCTTTTTTCCAGTATACACAAAAATAAAAAGGTTTTTACTGTAGTTCCACTTAACCAAATGCATCTCTTTACAGATGAAACATGTTTGCTAAGAGATCTTGGGATTTAGTAAGGGCTCGGTCATTACAATCGGGCTCACAATCGGAGCCTTCAAATTAAGTTTTTAGTAATCCATTTTCACTTGCATCGTAATAATATTCTCTGTGATTCGCTAATGAAAACATTCCTTTATTTTTTTGCAGATAGATCAACTACTTGTCCATCAGCAAGTAGAGCTACTGGAAGGTATACTACATTAATTTTATGGGGTTAATACTAGTTTGAGTGAACTGTTAAACCCTGAGAGTTTTAATCTGTACCACTCCATCTCAAACATTTTTAGTGTTAGGAGCTTAGCAGTGTTTGACCATCAAGTAAAGTGAAAAAGATGAATTTTTATATTCCACCTGGTTATCAGGACTGTTTCATAAAAAGAACTACAGTATAGACAGATGAGAGGCCTGATAACACTGTTCAACAAATTTTTATTTTTTGCCAGTTTTGGAAACAAAAGGATCCATTTCTTAATGAATTTCACATTCTGAGTTCAAATATAACAATGAAATTTGTCAATTGGCTCTAGTTTTTCTGTAAACGGAAAGTTTTCTACTATAGGCGTAATGACTACATAATGCACAATAATTATATAGATAGATGTCTTTCCACAAATATAAAGCAAGTGATATTGACTACATAACAAAGCCTAAATGGCATAATATATTGCATAGGATTACCAAGAAAAATTATAGCCATAAGCTAAGTTGAATCATTTTAATACTTAGGATTCTCACTAGTTTTGTCTTCAGTTTGTGTCGGTTTTGCTTCTCTTGGCTTTTCTCTTGTATTCGAGGAAAGGGCTATCTCTTACAACTGCATGTGACTACACGCTTCAGGTTCTTCCTCACTTGACTCAACCACGAAGGATTCTGGTGCTTTAGGAATTGGTAGCCCCTCTCCATGAGGAACTGGACGTATTGCCGATGGAATATTTGGATAGTGCACAGATAACTTTTTCTTCTTATTTAGCCCTTTTACAATTGGAGGCACCATACAAAAGTAACAATTACTAACATGATCTGTTGGCTCTCTCCAAATCATTGGCACAGCGAAAGGCATAGATGCCTTTTTTCCATTCAACCATTGCTCCAGTGCCGTCCCACAAGAATTGCAGCATATATGTGGTGCCCAGCTCTTGTCCTGGTCTCCTATCTTGCAGCCAAAATACAAGTTGTAGGCTTTCTTAATCATTCCTGTTATCCTCCTTTTTTGTGAGATAAAAGTTATTTCACAGCAGATATAGCAGAAATTATCTGCTTTATTCACACAAGTTCGAGGCATTACTGAGTAGCCTATATAAGCATAAAACGAAATGTAAAGACGCTGTCGAACTACAATCAGCTACAGATACTGCAGCTTTTATGCAGTGAAGTGATGCAATTAAAGGCTAATATTGCATCATCTCAGTATACATGCAATTTTCTATTGGTCACCAGTATCAATTGCGCAATATGCAGCTGAAGTTGCATCATAATTTTGAATGGCTTACGTCATTAGATGGGTGAATATATCATGGAAACTAGAGCCAATCAACATTTTTTAGGGTCATTTTCGTTTTCAGCACCCCAAAATTATGTAAGATTAGCTAATTTTATGCCCAAAACTTTTTACCTGTTGAACAGTGTAATTGGTTTGCTTTGGACTGCAGGAATAAGTAATAAGCTATGGGGAAACCTACATGCCTCATCTTTTGTATGGCTTTGGCTTACCTGTCAATTCATACAAGTGACCTATATAACCAGAACATCTGTCAGAACAAGGGCCAATACTATTTTTTAAATAAAATGGTGCGGATAAATGTCATCAGGATTATCTAACAATTTTTCTAATGTTCACAAGAATATGGAATTATATTATTTTCTTGATAAATATGACCATGGGTTATATGTGCTTTTAAAATGGTGTAGAATTTATTACAAAAAAGCTTTTGTTTTTTTCAGCTAAACCTTTGTTTTTACAAAAATCTATTTTTGTTTTCTTTTATGTATGGTTATAAGTTGGCAGCCTGGTATAAAGGTCATTAAAACCTTGATGTCTAGACCAGATTTGGCTATCTCTTTATCAATCATTTTACCCAATATTATATATACTTCCTATTTTTAAAAACTATTTATTTTTTTAATGCCATGCTCATGTTTATTATGCTGATATTATTCTAACAGAGTAAGTCAAATTTTTGGTTCTGTATTTAACCATGTAATCATTTTATTTTCTGTGTTGGTGATCACATGATCTGGAGCTATGCAAATAAATACGAAGTATACACAAGCAGCTCTTAGTGACAGCACAGTCTTAGTAGCACATATAGCCTCAGTTTCTAGTGCAAAAAAGGTTACGTAGACTAAGACTCTGTGGAAACTGAACGTAATTTTACATATTGCAAGTGTTTGTATGCATGCACGTATATTACACACTATGTCCCTCTTGGCAAAATTCACCCTTGTATTTCTACTGGTGACCATTGTCCTAGCAAAGGAAAGGATGAGAGAATCCAAAATTTTACAGTTGTCACCAGAAAAGGGTAAGAAGAAATTAATTTAATATCAACACCTGTTTTAGGAACAGCTGTCAAGAAGGAAGTCCCCTTACTTTGGGAGACCCCCTCTAACATTCTGATGCATCTCTGGTACAGGAAGAGCAGTGATAGTTTGCACAAAATAAAAGTTTTGGCTATACATAACCCATATACAGAAAATATCCATCTAAAATATAAACTTTGTAGATTTACTAAATCTGATGCACTCAGAATCTGGTGCAGCTGTGCATGATAGCCAATCGGCTTCTAACTTCAACCTGGTCAATTAAGCTTTGGCAATAAAACCTGGAAGCTGATTGGTTTCTGTGGAGAGTTGCACCAGAATTTGCGCTCATCGGTTTTAGTAAATAACCCTCTGTTTTATATTGAGAAGCTTTTCCAAACTTCCTGTTGCAAAATCACAGTAGAAAGTGAGGTGAAATCCTCCCCTTTTTTTTAAGCAATTGCCACCAGAACACATGTTCTCATTGGAAGATTTTCTATTAACAAGATTTTCTATTAACATGTTCTGGTGATGACCTTTAAAATGTTTTTGGTTTCCCACTTTATATTTTCTGGTGAACAATGTCACTTGGACAGAGAGAACATGACTCTGTTCAGGCCAGGATATAGCACTGCAAAGACTGCACAAAGATTTGAACCCTTCCCATTTTAAGTTTTGACTCAAAGTACACTTTTAAATGTAGCATCTCCTTTGAGTGGATGAGGGCAGGCTGTTATGTAATGGGGCACTGCCTTTGCCCTCTGTCCAAGCCTTTGCAGAGTAAGACGTTCCAATGCATGCTACAATCCTTGAAATGCAAGGGCTCATTCGCCCCAGACTGTGTGCTGGTGTCTGTATCTCCCCATCCCTCACTGACCATGCACTACAACACTGTAATGCATCGTACTGTGTGGGGTTTTTTTCCCCCTTCGTCTTTCAGGACAGCACCTTGAGAGACCTCGGCTCCTCCCCACTTGAGGAAACACCTCCACGCTAAACAAAAAGCCTATCGCTCCCCTCTGACCTCAGTTCTGGTGTTTTCTCCGGTGGGGAGACATCTCTAGGAAGCCTCTCAGGTGCTGTCAGGGGACAGCAGGACCTGAGTTTTGGAGTGGGTCCTGGAGTACTCAGTGCAGCGGGGAGTGAAGGCCGGAGAGCCGGCTGTGATCCTCCCCTGGAGTGCTGCAGGGGCAGAAGGAGTGAACCCTGGGTGACAGGGTAGAACACTGACCTGCCGGCCCCCTCCGGTGAGTTGCGGGTGCCGGGGCGGCCTCGGTGGGATCCGGAGAGGATCAGGGAGGAGTCTCGCTCCTTCCCATATTGGCTGTCAGAGGAGCACGCTGGGCTGGATGTCGGGGGATGGCAATTCTGGCAGAAGGGGCGGGGCTTCTTCCAGGGTTGCGGCTTCCAACCACGGCCCTATACACCGGGGCCGGCGGAAATGGCGGTGCGGTGCGTCGCGGGATAGAGCCTGGGGGACAGGCTACCGCGTGGACTGGCAACCACCCTCCTGTCAATGTCGGGCGCAGAGGCACCGGGACCAGGCGAGGCCTGCACCAGCCAGACCCAGGTAAGGTGACTCGGTGGAGTCCTCCCCTACCTGTAGTCCCCTAGCTCCTTGGGTGTTCTCAGGCCCTCTTGTGGTCAGAGGGTCTAGGGTGGGGGGAGGGGCCTGTCCGGGGAGAGTTAGGCCCTGCCAGGGAATGGGGGGGGGGTAGAAACAGGTGGCCCCCCCAACCGATAGCCCCGTCAACTAGTCAGAGCAGGAAACTCCCCGAGGCAGGGGAAGAGGAACCCTCCCTGGATTCCCAGTCCGAGTAGGACTCAGCAGGGTAGGGCCCCTCGGAAGATCCCAGAGGTCCCTCCCAGGTACAAATTATCCCTGGAGGAAGTGGACGACTTATTAGGGGCAATCTACGATACACTGGACATTAAGGAAGAGGTTAAACCTCTATCCTTGAACGATCAAATGTACCAGGGTATGGAGGAGCAGAAGCGTAGGGTATTCCCCGTGCACAAGGTTTTAGTTGACACCATAAGGAAGGAATGGCAGGATCCAGAGAGGAAGCCCTTCTTTTCCAAATCACTTAAACGGAGATTTCCGTTTAATGAGGACCCTTTAGCCTTATGGAACAAGAATCCTAAATTGGAAGCAGCCTTTTCCCAGATGGCCAGGAAAATGGATCTGGCCCTTGAGGATATGGGGGTTTTGCCAGACCTATTGGACAGGAGAGCTGAATCCCTCCTTTAAAAAGGCATAGGATTCAACCCTGTCGAATTTTAAAACCAGCCATGGCCACGACTGTAGTAGCCAGAAACATGGAGTACTGGCTGACACAGTTACAAGCTCACATTGTGGCCGATTCCCCTAAAGACAAAATCCTTGCATCATTTGAGACATTGCTGCAGGGAGTGGGGTACATCGCGGATGCATCCGCAGAGTTGGTGAGATTGGGGGCTAGGTCAGCGGCTCTAACCAACTCAGCCCATAGGGCCCTGTGGCTTAAGACATAGCAGGGGGACATCACGTCTAAAATAAAGTGGCATCCCCTTTTCAGGAGATCTCCTGTTCGGGCCGGGATTAGAATCGGTGTTGGACCGTACGGCAGACAGAAAAAAGTCCTTCCCCCTGAAGCGAAAGTTACAGGATCTAGGGGCTAGGAGATTTCGTCCCCCAAAGAGACAAAGCCCTAGGGTGGAAGGACAGAGGAGGACTTGAGGGCAGAGAGGGAGGGGCAAGGGAGGGACGATCTTTCGTCCTCCTGAACAGCCCCAGAAGCCACGGTGACTCTGTTCCCCCGGTGGGAGGAAGATTGGCAGCCTTCCTCCCACAGTGGGAAGCTGAGGTCTCCAGCCCTTTTTATTTTGGACATCCTAAGAAGGGGTTACCAACTGGAATTCTCGAGACCACCGCTGAAAAGATTAATAACGAGTCTGCCCAGGTGTCCTCAGAGGGCCTCAGCCTTGCTAGCCTCGCTTCAGGATTTGGAGGCACAGAAAGAAAGTGGTGGTACGAGTTCCAGAAGCAGAAGTGGGGAAGGGGTTCTATTTCCACGTGTTTGTGGTTCAGAAACCATCGGGGGCCTACAGATTAATTTTGAATCTGAGACCCCTAAACGAGTCCATACGTTACAAACGATTCCGGATGGCCTCGATCTTTACGATCAGAGCCCTCCTTCCACCAGGGGCATTCCTGGCCTCCATCGACTTAAAGGATGCATATCTGCACGTGCCTATTGCAGAGGCATTCCAGCTTTTCCCCAGGTTGGCAGTTCAGAGCACAGCAGGAACACACCATCTAGAGTTCCGGGCCTTGCCGTTTGGACTCTCCTCCTCACCAAGAATTTTCACAAAGGTCCTGTCGGAAGCGTTAGTTCCTATTCGGCTGAAGGGAATTGCAGTAGTGGCCTATCTGGACGACCTGATTCTGTTTGCGGGCTCGGAAATCTAACTTGCGCTGGACGTGGCAGTGGTGAGGAGACACTTGGAGAGACTGGGTTGGCTGCTGAACTTGGACAAATCCTGCCTAGTTCCTTCCCAAAGAATGACCTATTTAGGGTACATTCTGGATTCCACGGGGCAGAAAACCATGCTAACCTCAGAAAAGCTTGCCAAGCTAGACTGGGGATCAGGCTGTTTTTTGGGAAGCCACGGCATAACCGTGAGGCAGGCTATGCCGGTGTTGGGACTGTTAACTTCATCCATCCCGGCAGTTCAGTGGGCAGGGCTGCATCTTCGTCCCCTTCAACTTTTCATTCTGAGAGTCTGGGACAGGCAGGTATGGTCCTTAGATACCCGAATTCTTATTCCCTCCAGAGTAAAGAGATCCCTGTGGTGGTGGAGAAGACAGCCAATGGGACTCAGGGGCTGTTATGGTGTTTCCCGGTGGTCAAGGAGATCACGATGGATGCCAGCGCCCAAGGTTGGGGGGCCCACCTTAAGGACTCGGTAGTTCAGGGAGAGTGGTCTCCAGTAGAAAAGGGGGAATCCTCAAACTGGAGGGAGTTAAGAGCAATATTGGAAGCACTCCGCTCCTTCCAGAGCATGATCAGGGGCCAGCATGTCCGCGTCCTGCCGGACAATGCAACAGCAGTAGCCTACATAAACAGACAAGGAGTAACAAGGAGCAGGTCTCTCTGGACCCTGGCAGCAGTGGTTCTGTCTTGGGTGGAAAGAAATCTTGCCTCCTTATCAGCCATCCACCTGAAAGGGGAATTGAATCGGGTAGCTGACTTTCTGAGCAGAAGACAACTCAGAGAGTTGGCATGGGTCCTAAATAGAGAGGTGTACCAGGCCATTGTAAAGAAGTGGGGATCCCCAGACATAGACCTCTTCGTGTCAGGGAGGAACAACAAGGTCCTGAGATTCTTTTCCTTAAACCGGTGGGACGGGGCGCGGGCAGTAGATGCGTTGGGACAGAGGTGGGATTTTCCTCTGTGCTACGCCTTCCCCCCGGTCGCCTTACTGTCAGTGGTACTGAGGAATTTCAGGTCGGAGAGAAGTTCTCTCATCCTGATTGCTCCGTATTGGCCCCGAAGTGCGTGGTTCTCAACATTGAGGGCCTTAGCCACGCGGCCGCCCTGGGTATTGCCTCTGCAGAAAGATTTACTGTCGCAGGGCCGGGTCCTATGTGCAGGGTAGAGAGACTGAAAGTGACGGCTTGGTTTCTGAGCAGCAACTCCTGTTAGCAAAGGGGCTCTCAGCCAGGCTGGTGGCTACGCTCCTGGCTAGCAGAAAAACAGAAACCCAAGCCATTTACAGGAAGGTTTGGAGTCGCTTTAGAGAATGGTGCTACAGAGCCTCAGTGGATACCCATAGCCTAGTGTCAGTCCTGGAATTCCTGCAGGCGGGGGTCGATAAGGGGCTTGCGATCAGCACACTCAAAAGCCATATTTCGGGCCTTAGTGTGTTTCTGGAAACCCCTTTAGCTAAGGAGGGGCTGGTAATCACGTTCTTTAGAGCACTGACAAGACAGAGACCTCCTGGGATCTCACACTTAAAACCGTTTTTTTGGTGGCGGTCACCACAGCAAGGAGGGTGTGTGAACTGGAAGCCCTATCGGTCAGGACACCTTACTTGCAAATTTTTCCGCATAGGGTGGTGTTCAGAACGGACCCATCCTTCGTTACGAAGGTGGCCCAAAAGTTTCAGAGGGAACAGGATATAGTTTTTGCCCTCATTTTTTCCTAACCCGGTAGGGGAAAGTCAGGAGAAATTTCATTTGTTAGATGTAAGAATGTGTGTGCTACTTTACCTAGAGAGGACTAAAGAATTTCGAAGCACAGAATCATTTTTTTATTTCCTTTGCGGGGGTGAGAAAAGGGAAAAGAGCCTCCAGGCGAACAGTATCTAGATGGTTAAAACTAGCAATTGAACAAGCATACCGCGCCGAAAGTCTAGAGGTCCCGAAGGGAATCGGGGCGCATTCCACACGGGCCATAGCGACAACTCAGGCTGAACTGGCAGGAGCCTCCCTGGAACAGATTTGTAGGGCAGCAACCTAGTCCAGTCACGGGACGTTTGTAAAACATTACAGACTTTACCTGGTCTCGGTGCAGGAGCAGGCCTTCGGACGTAAGGTACTGCAAGCGGTCAGCCCGCCCGAGGGGTAAGTACTCGCTTATCCTCTCAAGGTGCTGCCCTGAAAGACGAAGGGGGAAAATCAAGTTACACTTACAGTAACGCCTTTTTCCAGTAGTCTTTCAGGACAGCACCTGTTACCCACCCTTTGTTGCAGAATATTGTATAAGATGTCTTATAGTTGTCCTGTTGTCTCATATTATGTCTCCCCAGGTGACCGGAGGTACGTTGTCAAGAACTGAGTTTGGAGGGGAATGATAGGCTCTTTGTTTAGGGTGGAGGTGTTTTCTTAAGTTGGGAGGAGCCGAGGTCTCTCGGTGCTGTCCTGAAAGACTACTGGAAAAGGCGTTACCGTAAGTGTAACTTGATTTTTTTTTTTTTTTTTTTTTTTTTACTTTATTGCAGTGTTACAAAAGTACACATCATGTGGTGCCACACTATGCTGGAGAAAAGTTATGGCATGCTTC
Source organism: Staurois parvus (assembly GCF_062004578.1). NCBI lineage: Eukaryota > Metazoa > Chordata > Amphibia > Anura > Ranidae > Staurois > Staurois parvus. Next base: position 11,824,230 of record NW_028317874.1, read on the forward strand.
GTACAATTTAAGGTTCCTAACTCCTATTCATACATACACATAGTAGGGCCAATTTAGACAGGAGCCAAGTAACCTACCAGCATGTCTTTGGAGTGTGGGAGGAAACCGGAGTACCCGGAGGAAACCCACGCAGTCACAGAGAGAACATGCAAAATCCAGGCAGGTGGTGCCGCGGTTGGAATTCGAACCAACGACCCTAGTGCTTCCGGGCGGAAGTGCTAACCATTTAGCCACAGTACTGCCCATTTGGTTTCTATGTGACCTTGTACTGGGCCTAACAGATATGGTAAAAATGGAACTCTAAGGCGGTGGTTAACACCATATCACTTTTATTAGTTCAGGATCTGATTTTTTGAATTTTATTTCAGATATTTAACAAAACCTCTTTAAACCTTATTTTCAGCTTTGACTGGTTATGAATCCAACAACAAATATGAAATAAAGAACAGCATGGGGCAGAGAGTGTACTTTGCTGCAGAAGAAAATGATGTGTGTAATCGGAATTGCTGTGGAGCTTCCCGGTCTTTTGTCATAACCATTGTTGATAACTCTGGTCGTGAAATAATTCGATTGTCCAGACCATGCAGATGTTCCTCTTGCTGTTTCCCTTGCTGTCTGCAGAAGGTAAGAGAAAATGCATCAAATCCTGTTTTTATTTATAAAGGGCTATGGTGTGACTTACTGGTAGGCTCACCCCCAGAGCTGTGACTGCACTGTCCCAGTTCCAGGCCACTGTATTCAATTGGGAGTAAGTAGGATGGTATTTATGTCTGTATGTACAGTTGTGTTCAAAATAATAGCAGTCAGACATCACTAACCTGATCAATCACTGTTTTTGGTAGAAATGATATTTCTACATGGCAAATAATTTACTAGCAGGTGTAGTAGAGTAATAGAAATCTAACAGACCCAACAGTCATGACATGCATGCTGCTGATTCTGTGTAATTGAATCACTAATTGAAAGGGGCGTGTTCAAAATAGTGTGGAGTTCGATTAGTGAGGTCATTCATTCTTTGAAAAACAGGTGGCAATTATTGCCCTTATTTAAGGAAGGAAGGCAGCAAATGTTGTACAAGCTGGTTACAGTACATTTTCTCTCTGAAATTCTGAGGAAAATGGATTGTTCCAGACATTGTTCAGAAGAACAGCGTACCTTGATTAAAAAGTTGATTGGAGAGGAGAAAACATATAAAGAAGTGCAGAAAATGATAGGCTGCTCAGCTAAAATGATCGCAAATGCTTTAAAATGGCAACCAAAACCTGAAAGACGTGGAAAAAAGCGAAAAACTACCATTCGAATGGATAGAAGAATAGCCAAAATGGCAAGGACTCAGCCAACAATCAGCTCCAGGAAGATCAAAGAAGGTCTAAAGTTACCTGTGAGTACTGTTACAATTAGAAGACGCCTATGTGAAGCCAAGCTATCTGCAAGAAGCCCCCGCAAAGTCCCACTGTTGAAAAAAAGACGTGCTGAAGAGGTTACAATTTGCCAAAGAGCACATTGACTGGCCTAAAGAGAAATGGCGCAACATTTTGTGGACTGATGAAAGTAAGATTGTTCTTTTTGGGTCTAGTGGCCGGAGACAATTTGTCAGACGTCCCCCAAACACTGAATTCAAGCCACAGTACACTGTGAAGACAGTGAAGCATGGTTGCGCAAGCATCATGATATGGGGATGTTTCTCATACTACGGTGTTGGGCCTATTTATCGCATACCAGTGATCATGGATCAGTTTGAATACATCAGAATACTTGAAGAGGTTATGCTGAAGAGGAAATGCCCTTGAAATGGGTGTTCCAACAAGACAACGACCCCAAACACACCAGTATATGTGCAACATCTTGGTTCCAGACCAACAAGATTGACGTTATGGAGTGGGCAGCCCAATCCCCGGATCTTAATCCAATAGAAAACTTGTGGGGTGACATCAAAAATGCAGTTTCTGAGGCAAAACCAAGAAATAGAGAAGAACTGTGGAATGTAGTCCAATCAGTCCAATGAACAGTCTAATATTCACTTTTCTTCAATTTTCTTTTTTTTTTAGAGGAACACAAATTTGATATATTTTTCTTCATGTTTTGATTTGGAATAGAATGTGTAGTGTTCCCAATGCATTTGTGTGTATGGAAATAAAAGCTATTAGATGGATTTTGAGCTTTATTCACTTTTTTCAACACACTGCTATTATTTTGAACACAACTGTTTTATCCTTTCACACTGGTGTTCCCCTTTTTCTTATTTTTTTTTTTTTTTCTCTCTTCAGTTCAGTCACTTTTTTCAAAGAAAAATTTACATCCTGATTTTCATCTGTTTTTTGATCTGTTTACATCCATTTTTTTTTTTTTTTTTAATCCGTTGATGTCCATTTTCATCTGCTTTTCGTCTGCTCTGGGTCTTTTTGCGGGAAAAAAAACTGGGATATCTTCCGGTTTTTTGTTACTTTTTATTTAAAGAAAAAAAAAAAATTTTGTAGTATAGTGTCTCATAGAAATTGTTCATTCTGAAAGGAAAGTAAAAGGTTTTCTGACAAATCTGTTGGGGTGTACTCATTTATGCTGAGCACTGTATGGGTCCCTTCACATGGGCGTTCTGTATGGCCATTTTTCATCTGTCAGTTTACGGATGAAAAACGGACCCCCATATATTTCTATGGACTTGCAGATGTTAAGGGATGCAGACATTATTGGATGTAAAATTATGTTCATCCGTTTACATCCGCAAGCCCATAGAAATATATGGGGGTCCATTTTTCATCCGTAAACTGACAGATGAAAAACAGCCATAAAGAACGCCCATGTGAAGGGACCCATACAGCGCTCAGCATAAATGGGTACACCCGAACAGATTTGTCAGAAAACGTTTTACTTTCCTTTCAGAATCAACATTTTCTATGGGACACTATACTACAAAATACTCCCACAAATGCAGGCCAATGACTGCAAACAAGATTTGTTAATTTGTGCGCACACACAGAATTTTTCCTAACATTTCATTCAAGACCATGTTGCAAAATTGAATACACCCCAATGAAAGTCTTAGGAGCAAAGCTAAATTTTAGACAACAAAATCCTAATTTAACAAGAATTCAACTACAGTTGAGTCTAATTATTGATTAAACAGGTGTCCAGCAGACAGTTGATTATAAAATTGCATTGCTTAACAAAGAAAACCCCTTCCAATTTCATGCTGTCAACAATAGCACCACATGGAAGAGAAGTGTCACAAGGCCTGAGAAAGAAAATAATTTCTTTTACATAAGAAAGGTGAAGTCTACAAGAAGATCAGCAAAGCTTTACTTATTAGTCAGAATACTGTAGCAATACTGGTAGGAAAATGTAATAAAGATGGAAGTGCAACCATCTCACAGACATCCAGGCCGTCCATGGAAGTTACCACCTCTACAGGAGCATCTTCTGATGAGAAGGGTTGAATAAAATCGCCATGCAAGTTCACTGCAGTTGGCTAAAGTAGAAAGCCAAACTGGGGTGACACAATACATCATACACTGGAGAGGAGTGGCATGCACGGGTTTTGTCCACGAAGGAAGCCACTCCTAAAGCTCATGCACCAAAACTCCCGCCTAGAATTTGCCAGTGCCCATGCTGAAAGACTACTGGTACTCTGGAATGATGAGACCAAGATAAATGTTTTTGGAACTGATGGCTTCAGAACTGTATAATCACAATGGTGAGGAGTACAAAGAAAAATGCATGGTGCCTGCAGTGAAACATGGTGGTGGCAGTGTCCTGTGGGGCTGCATGAGTGCTGCTGGTTTCAGGGAGCTGCATTTCATTGATGGCATCATGAATTCATAGATGTACTGCTCTATATTGAAAGAGAAGTTGCTACCATCACTCCGTGCTCTTGGTCGTTGTGCACTTTCCCAACATGACAATGATCCAAAACACACATCTAAGGCCACTGTTGCATTTCTGAAGAACAGGGTGAAAGTGATTCAGTGGCTAAGTATATCTTCTGATCTGAACCCAATCAAATACATTGTTGTGCACCAGGAGGAACCCAGAACCCACTGCACCAGCGTAGGGTTTGACAATGAGTCCAAGGATTTCATACCAGTAGCTATTGGCAGTCAGGGTGCCTTTGTCTAGCCTGTAGAGGTCTGTGCGTCCCTCCATGGATATGCCTCCCCAGACCATCACTGACCCACCAACAAAACGGTCATGCTGAACTATGTTATAGGCAGCATGACGTTCTCTACGGCTTCTCCAGACGTCTGTCGCATTTTGCTCAGGGTGAGCCTGCTCTCATCTGTGAAAAGCACAGGGTGCCAGTGGTGGACCTGCCAATTCTGATGTTCAATGGCAAATGCCAATTGAGCTCTATGGTACCGGGCAGTGCACACAGGGCCCACTAGAGGACCTTGTGCCCTCAGGCCACCCTCCATGAAGTGTTTCTGATTGTTTGGTCAGAGACAGTCACACCAGTGGCCTGCTGGAGGTCATTTTGTAGGGCTCTGGCAGTGCTCATCCTGTTACTCCTTGCACGAAGGAGCAGATACCAGTCCTGCTGATGGGTTAAGGACCTTCTACGGCCCTGTTCAGCTCTCCTAGAGTAACTGCCTATCTCCTGGAATCTCCTCCATGCTCTTGAAACTGTGTTGGGAGACACAGCAAACCTTCTGGCAATGACACATACTGATATGTCATCCTGGAGGAGTTAAACTGCCTGTGCAACCTCTGTAGGGTCCAGGTACCGCCTCATGCTACCAGTAGTGACACTGACCCTAGCCAAATGTAAAACTAGTGAAAAACAGTCAGGATGAGTAGGGAAAAAAATGTCAGTGTCCTCCACCTGTAAAATCATTTCTGTTTTGGGGGTTGTCTCATTGTTGCCCATCCAGTGCATCTGTTGTTAATTTCAATAACACCAAAGCAGCTGAAACTGATTAACAACCCCCTCTGCTACTTAGCTGACCAGATCAAAATCCCAGTCCCAGGAGTTTAATTGACTTGATGCTATACTCTGATTAAAAAGTGTTCCTTTCGGGTTTTTTTGAGCAGTGGTATACAGTGGATATAAAAAGTCTACACACCCCTGTTAAAATGTCCAGGTTTCTGTGATGTAAAAAATGAGACAAAAATAAATTTCAGAACGTTTTCCACTTTTTTGTTACCTATAAATTGTACAACTCAATTGAAAAACAAACTGAAATCTTTTAAGGGGGGAAGTAAACCTAAAAAAACTAAAAATATTGTGGTTGCAGAAGTGTGCACACACTTATAACTGGGGATGTAGCTGTGTTCAGAATTAAGCAATCACATTCAAAATCATGTTAAAATAGGAGTCAGTACACACCTGCCATCATTTTAACGTGCCTCTGATTAACCCCAAATAAAGTTCAGCTGTTCTAGTAGGTCTTTCCTGACATTTTCTTAGTCACATCATACAGCAAAAGCCATGATGCGCAGAGAGCTTCCAAAGCATCAGAGGGATCTCATTGTTTAAAAGGTATCAGTCAGGAGAAGGGTACAAAAGAATTTCCAAGGTATTAGATATACCATGGAACACAGTGAATACAGTCATCATCAAATGGAGAAAATATGGTGCAACTGTGACATTACCAAGAACTGGACATCCCTCCAAGATTGATGAAAAGACGAGAAATCTGGTCTGTGAGGCTGCAAGATGCCTACAGCAACATTTAAAGGAGCTGCAGGAATATCTGGAAAGTACTGGCTGTGTGGTACATGTGACAAGAATCTCCCATATTCTTCATATATCTGGGCTATGGGATACAGTGGCAAAACAGAAGCCTTTTCTTACGAAGAAAAACATCCAAGCCTGGATACATTTTGTTAAAACACATCTGAAGTCTCCCAAATGCATGTGGGAAAATGTGTTTATGGTCTGCTGAAACCAAGGTTGAACTTTTTGGCCATAATTCCAAAAGATATGTTTGGCGCAAAAACACTGCACATCACCAAAAGAACAATATACCCACAGTGAAGCATGGTGGTGGTAGCATCATGCTTTGGGGCTTTTTTTTTTCTTTAGCTGGAACTGGGGCCTTAGTCAAGGTAGAGGGAATTATGAACAGTACCAAATACCAGTCAATATTTGCACAAAACATTAATGCTTCTAGAAAGCTGAACATTAAGAGGAATCTTTCAACACGATGACCCTAAGGCCCTGATTCACTAAGATGTGAGTGTACTAGCAGAGACTGACCATTCAGGCAGACTCCGGTCAATCAATCAGTCGTCTGACCAGCGTCTAGCAAGCTCATTGACGAGCGTCTACTGACTACTTTGCTATCACTAAATGTGGTATCCCGTCTGGCACATTTTTAGATGCAATACCGGATATGTTCGCTAGATGGCGCACAAGCGCGGGCTTTATTAATATTGGCGTTTTTATGATGGCAAAAGAGAAAATTCTTAGAATGTATTAAATAGTACACCTGTATTAGAATTTTCTATTTTCTTCTTTCTTTTTTTTTGCTGTGTCTCCAAAATGATCAGGAAACTAATGCATTTACTAATGAATGTCATACATTCTGTATTCAAATGTTAAACATTTTCACACTTATATCTCAAATAATTTATATACTTCTAATTTCCCAATATAATTATATATCTTCATTCTCTTTAATCACGTAACTATTCTATGTTAAAGACAAGTGCAGCGCTATAAATGCATGTGATCAATAATGAACGCATGTAAAAACCAAAAAGTGCAAAGAATTGCAACAATGATGTAATATTGTAAATGGTGCTAAAATAAGTTCCTAGAATCATTCCTGAATAATGGAATGTCCTTCGTGTGAGAGTACCAACTCAGAGAGTGCCTATGAATGGCACGTGTGGTCTCCCCGTGATGGACAGTAGTGCATGAACTCGTGAAAGGTAAACCACCCTTGGGACTGGTCTACACTCACCAGAACAAAAGTATTAATGTGCATGGGTTATACACATCACACATCTGGGGGTGCAGCGGTATGCTGGCAGTTATGGGTTAGTCATCCAGCTCAATCCATCCATCAGGGTGGGTGCCCAAATGGTCCTGGGGAGGAATTAGCTCAGCCACAGGAGCCAGAAAGGTGCTCAATAGTGTAGTACACTGTCACAGGGGTGGATGACCTTTCACGAGTTCATGCACTACTGTTCGTGGTTATATTTATCTTGTGTAATACCATTTTACTAGTCTATATCAGTGACCAGCTCGCTCTATCATTTTTAAACAATGTAACTATTCTACATTATAGCTCAAACTGTGTCTCCCACAGTGGTTTAGTGGTTAGAGCTCAGAACTTACAGCACTTGGGTCATGGGTTCTAATCCCAGTCATGGCTACATCCTAAAAAATGGAGATCAATTTTCTGGGTTGTGCCAGGAATATTGATCAATCAATTATGATTTTGCCTAATGACTAGAAAGTGGATGAATGTTACCTATGTATTGTTCTTCTGCCAGTTAGGAAATGTGCAAGTTTCATGCCGTGTATATTTCATTGTAACATTTTTCTCTTTTAAATCTGTCTCCTTATACAACTTGACCCCCTCCCCCACCCCGTCATCACCTGTCCCATATGCAAATCTATGGATCACCGCCCCACTCTTTAACTATCTATTTACTGATCAAGTGAATGTGTCTCATTTTCTATCAGCTACAGCTCAGATCTCACATTATTATATGATTGCTGATTGTATCTCACCACTAGTCTGATTGAATTCACAATTCCTGGTCAGTCCCGTTCCCTGACCTCTAATAACCTTTAGGGCCAGTTCACACTACATGTGTTTCAGTTGCTTTTTCGGCATCACAAACGCACAGAAAGAAGGTTATATGGTTGTCAATGTCATAGTTCACATCAGCACTTGCATTTTCAGTGCATTGCAGGTGCTGTAAACAAAGCTGACCACGCTGCATTGTTTCTGCACAGAACTGTACTGGAACACATTGAAACGTCCTTGAATGTACTAAAACGCACATGTCCCTAACTACATTGAATACAAAGAAAATAGAAAAAAATAAGTGGAAGGGATACAAAAATGCAATGTAAACATGTCCAAAACGCACCCAAAATGTACTGGAACACACTAAACATGCATGCCAAAAGGGCATGAAAAAAACCCATCAGGAACACATCTAGACTGTTTCTATAGTGTGAACCGGCCCTTAGGACTTGTTCACACCATTGGTGGTGCAGAAACGCATGCAAGAACACACATTTTCCAGCACAGCAAAGAAATGCAATGCCCTATGTAGATGTGCGCAGGTACCATGATGAAAACGTTGTTGCACCTACACACGTCTATTAAAAACAGCCCCATTCACAGCCACAAATACGCATGGCACCACACTACTGTGCGGTTAGGTGCGACACACTTGGAAAATAACATAAAAATAAGCCAACATGGCTAAAACATATCTTGAAAATATGGGGACTCTGATATCCGGCGACAGTCCGTTCACGAACGAGAAGCAATTCTGCACCCTTAAAACCAACATAGAGGAAAGGGATGGTCAAATTGCTGTGCTGCTTCCAAACCACCTCTGGCATGCCAGGGTCTTAATGCAGGTCCTCGATGCCAGTTCTTGCCTGCGGCCACAAAATATCCACTGGCCACAAGTGAAGGTGAGTGGAGGACGTGAAGGTGGATTTCTACCAGCTTCAACCGCAAGCAGTACCACTCCTGAAAAATGAGAGCAAATAATCATTGACACGTCATCATGACAGTCAATTCTCAGTGCAGGCTATCTAGAGTGTCTTTCCTTTTTAACCATTTCAAGAGTTCAAGGAAACATTCTTGGAGCATCTACTGTGTTTGGAAAGGCCAAAGGTCCCCCCCTCCCCCAGGCACACTAATGCTTATGCAGGCCATAGACGGGGAGAAAAACGGCCGATTTTTCTTTTAAAAAATGAAAAATTGGTTGTTCAAGCGGCCGACGTTACCAGCAATGGTAAAAAAAATCGGCCGATTTTCATCCCGTCTACAGCCAGCAAAAAGTGTCCCTGCAGAGAGCTCCGCTATTTCTTTGACAGTTCTTTGACATTTATAGCGGTTGCAACAATGTATTTGTATCCATTTAGGATACAGATGTTTTTATTCGGAAACAAATAGATACAATGTTGCAACCGCTGTAAATGTCAAAGAACTGTCAAAGAAATAGAGGAGCTCTCTGCAGGGACACTTTTTGCCATACTGGAATTCCTCTCATTTTTCATCCTTCTTCTTCCTCTTCTTCTTTTTCTTCTTCTTATTCTTCATCATCATCCTCTTCTTCTTCTTCATCATCATCCTCTTCTTCTTCTTCATCATCATCCTCTTCTTCATCATCCTCTTCTTCTTCATCATCATCATCATCCTCTTCTTCTTCTTCATCATCATCATCCTCTTCTTCTTCATCATCATCCTCTTCATCATCCTCTTCTTCATCATCCTCTTCTTCATCATCATCATCATCCTCTTCTTCTTCTTCATCCTCATCTTCTTCTTCACCATCATCCTCTTATTCTTTTTCTTCATCATCCTCTTCTTCTTCTCTTCTTCATCATCATCCTCTTCTTCCTCTTCTTCATCCTCTTCTTCTTTTTGTCTTCCTCTTGCAGGTCACTGCTCATGTGCAGATTTTTTATCAGTAAAAAATCGGCCGATTTGCCCATCATTGCTGCGAAAATCGGCCGATCGGCAAATTCGGCCGTTTTTTTTTCCAACTTTACCGAAAAAAAAAAAATCTGCCAAAATACCGAAAAATGGCCGAACAAATAGCCCACTAACGATCCGAAAATCGGCCGATTTTACTTTCGGCCGAAAAATCGGCCGATTTTCGACCTATCTATGGCCTGCATAAGATATGGTGTGGCCCTAGGGTCAATGTGTGTTTAGAATACTTCCAAAATGCACATACAAAAACACTACATCCAAATGCATGTTGCATTTCTATAGCATGTTAAACAGAAGAAAAATGCACTTACATAATGTTAACATGCGCAAGTAAAAATAGACAAAATCCACATCCTTTTATTCTGGCTTCACATACATGCATTGTGGTCTAACACCGCACTCCTGGGCAAATCACATGCAATTTGTGTGCGTTGCAATTAGAGACAAACATTTTGCACACCTCAAATTGCACCGCATCCGGGCCAAAAATGTGCAGGACCCTTTTTCAGGGTATGCACATGGGTGTGAATAGGCATGCCATCCAATTTGGCAAATCGCAATGCGCTTTGTGTACCAATATTGGTGTGTTGGTAACTTCACCTAGAAAGCCGCAGCAGGTGGCATGAAGGGGTTGCGGTTGTGATGCGGTGCAGCGCTTGCACAGAAAACACTGCAAATTTCACATGGCATCTGTGTGACACCAGAATGTGCCAATATGTGGCTTGACAAAGCACAGTGGTCAGTGCAGATTATTTTCAATCCATGTTTTTTTTACACTTTTCATTCACTGGTTTAACTCAGGTGATCGTTAATCACAATTTTCTCCGGAGATCACATGCAGCCCCTCAACCATCTACACATATCTCTGGAAATCTATACAGATCTCCTTGAAAAAAAAGTCTCCTCTCTTCTTCGGAAAACAATTGTCCTCCACCTCATAAACAGGGGGACAGAGAAGACTTCTCCTTAATAACTAAAATCAGATTAATTATCTGTGCTTAATAAACATACACCAATACTGCAAATGCATTGTACTGTCCAAGGCATTGCACACTAGAAATGTCAAATGCGTTAGTGTGTACAGTGCATGAGTGTAAAATGCTTTAGTGCACACTGCAGTGTACAACGCATTGCACACTGTAATACACTGTACAATGTAATATCGTGTACACCAACACATTGTAGACTGTAATACACTGTACAATGTAATACCGTGTACACCAACACATTGTAGACTGTAATACACTGTACACTATCATGCAGGATGGAGCTACGCATTGCACACTGTGATACCGTGTACACCCACACATTGTAGACTGTAATGCACTGTACACTGTCATGCAGGATGGAGCTACGCATTGCACCCTGTGATACCGTGTACACCCACACATTGTAGACTGTGATGCACTGTACACTGTCATGCAGAATCCAGCAACGCATTGCACACTGTAATACCATGTACACCAACACATTGTAGAATGTAATGCATTATACGCAGTATACATGTCCAGATATTCAAAGATTAGCCATGAAGGCCTAGCTGGTTTCCTATTTGGCGACCGCAGATAGCTGAATAACGCTACACTGCATCCAGGCAGCTCTGGGAGGGTGTCATATGACATCCTTGCAGAACGAGCTCTCCGTGATTGCTGCGTCCTAAGGACACAGCTGATCACGTCATATGGTAAAAGCCAATCACAGCGGCTTTTTACCATGTGATCAGCCACGTCCAATGACACGCTGATCACAGGGAAATGCATTTGCCGGGTCTTGGCTGCACTTTCCTCACGCTGTCAGAATGTTTGGAAAGTACTGCCAAGAACCAGCAGTTATCAGAGCAGGGGTCGGCCCCGATGTTCAGTGCCCACCAGTGCCACCCAACAGTTCCGCCCACCTGTGGCCAGTAGTGCCACCCACCAGTGCTGCCTCATCAACGCACATCAGTGTTGCTAAATTACCGGTTTACCAAATGTTATAATATAAACAGACTTTTATTCATTATGAGCTATTTTGTTGTTTATCGAGCAAAAAGTAAAACACACAGCAGCAAGTCAATACCACCCAAAGAAAGCTCTATTTGTGTGAAAAAACTGATATAAATTTAAAATGGGTACAATGTGGCATGACCGCACAATTGTCATTCAAAGGGTAACAGTGCAGAAAGATGAAAATTGGCCAGGACAGGAAGGGGGTAGGAGTACCCAGTAGGCAAGTGGTTAATATAATTGACCCATCAATACCCAGGAGCTAATGTACAGATAAGTAGCATGTGCACCAAGTGAGATTCTGCTAGGCCCCACCCACAAAATTACAATTACCTGTCCCTCACATGTTATAAACATATTTGCAATGGCCACAGTTACTGTACATATAAGGATCATCTCCTCAGTTGAGAACTGTGCTCTCGCCATGTCCAAATGCCACTAGAGTTTTCAAAATATACGACACACAGCAAACCGCCAACCACTTGTCATCCACTGACACTCCCCACAACCACTTCCGGGTGCGCGCGCACGTGATGACGGACTTCTGGGAGGACAGCCGCTCGTGCGCCATGGGGGACACCTGTTTGGCGCTTATTCGTATGCGATCGCGCAATTTTGTACCCTATCGCGCATTTGTATGCGCAGCTATGATAGCTTTCGTGAATGTGTGTTACTTAGTGATTTGTTTAACCTTGGCTAATATATATTGGTTTCCAAAGGCCAAAAATCAACATACAGTGTGGACTATTTTATAACTGTAAATCGAATTGTAGAACACCTGTAGCTGGCTGCACAGTGAATGTGACGTATTCATTGGTACATAATATTGTGGTGCAAACTGTTTTTTTTTTTTGTTTTGTTTTTGAAAAAGCCAGTTTGCACCCACTTGCATATTCACACTCTTATATAATCTACTCAAATGTAGCTTGTAAGTATACAAAGTAACTATTAAGGTTGTTCATATATTGAACATAAAATAAACACAAAAACAACAGTCCAACATTTATTAATCAAATATATCTTCATTTATTTGGTCAGCAGGAACAAGTAGGTATAGTCAATATCTTGGTGAGTCACAAAAAGAATAGCATTGATGTGGCAAAAATAAAACACTCCTGCTCATAAGAGCTTACAATCTAAAGATACTTCTAGTGAACTGCGTGTGCTCAGGTTATAGCAGGAAACAAAGGGGAAGATGAATCAAGTAACATTTTCATGCACATAAGATTTACTTACACAATCACTTAGTATAAAGATCCATTCACAAAAAAAGTCTACACATCAAAATATAAAGAAAACAAAGCATGTGCAAAAAACCCCTCCCACCTCTACAAATCCCCTCCCACCTCTACAAATCCCCTACACATACATTTGTCAGCAGGTTTGTCAGAAAAATGCATTGGAGTCTAAATAAGCAAGCAAAATTAAAACAAGAGCAGATTTTAAACAAAACGATTGACATGTGTGAGGCTTTCAATGCAAAGAGAAAAAACACAATCATTGTGCAATAACACACAAACACACTTTACAAGGCCAAAAATATGCAAACATTTCCAGCCCACTTCCAAACACAGCCTGAGTGGTGTCTGGGGCAATTCAGCACAAAATCTCTTCTTCCCCCAAACCACACCATGCAAGGACTTAGTCACAAACCACCCGGCCTAGTAACAGGCCAAATCACTCCCTACTGCACGTCTTTATATAAGCTAGGTTGTATTTGGAGCAAACAAGGCCCCACACCCAATGAAGCCACACCCACCACTGACCTTAATTTGGTCAGTGAAAGTGTTTTCACCTGATGAATCCGCTTCCTACCTGCATTAACCCTTGGTATACAGGCCCCACAAATCAGAAAGATATATACAGTGAAATGTACGTGTGCAGCATACAACAGAACATTGAGCAGGGATGTAAAAGGGAACCCCAATTGGAACCTTTATTGCTACTATGGTCACAATTCCCTCCAGATTCTCGCATGAGTTAAGACAGTCACATGACCACATCTTGTATGCAATACTGAAAATGACAAATCGATTTGACTAGTATGGTGAATTTCCCATCAATTGGTAAAACACTCCAGAAATCAAACATCACCAAACATTACACTCTGGGCAAAGCGGATTTACAAATCATGCGACTTACAGTAATGTTGACCATTTCAATGCAATTTTCAAAGACATCTGACACAGATCTCTATGCAAATTGCCACTAAAGTAGTACATGTACTACTTAAGAAATCAGTGTTTGAAACACACCCATATGGTCGCTCTAATACAGTGTTTCTTAACTCCAGTCCTCATGGACCCCCAACAGGTCATGTTTTCAGGATTTCCCTCAGATGAAACAGCTGTGGTAATTACTAAGGCAGTGAAACTGATCAAATCACCTGTGCAAAATAATGGAAATCCTGAAAACATGACCTGTTGGGGGTCCATGAGGACTGGAGTTGAGAAACACTGCTCTAATAGCAGACAATAGGGTGCGACTTTGCAGACAATTTACAACTTGCATGTTGTGCAAATCACATGCCAAGTCCCACTCAATGTGCACGCTATTGGAGCGTTCATATTGTTGTGGTTCAAACTTGGTTGGAGCCGCAAGTAATAATAGAGTAATGAATACACTACTTTTCATGCAATTTGCTGAGAGATCGGTGTCGGATGTCTTGCAAAATGCACTTGAAATCACCATGTACCCCGACTTTGAAATCATGCAACTTCTATGCAAGTCACATGATGTGACTGTGGTGTCAATAACACCACTTAGAAATCTGCTTTAATGTGACCGGGTAGCCCCCATTAACATTGTTTGGGATTGCCATGCAATTGGCATGACAGGCGACTTGCAAATCGTAGACCAAGTCGCACCCTATTGGCCACTGTAGGCTCTGTTCACATCCAATTGGGTTGTGAACTCGTGCAACTTCACTGTATGTTGGGCAATTGCCGCATCGGATTAGATGTGACAGTGGTGTTAGCCCCCAGTAACATTGTGTGCAATTTGCCATGCAAAGAGCAAGCTGCTGGCCATGCCAATCACATGACAAGTCACATCCAGGGTGTGCAATTTCAGGTGCGATTTGTGCATTGACATCGTACCTGATATTGGATATAATGAATGTGAATGTGAGTGTATTAACATACGCCATTTGTTGCAGCGAGAGTTCAAAGGTATTTGAGAATTGTGGCCATTTATTAGCAATTTAACATCTAGACTCAAATAGAAATCGCAATGCTACACACAATTGAAAACACAACTAGTTAGTAATTCTCTAGAAAACACAGTAAAATTGGCAACTTAAAGAGTAATTTTCAATTGCATATAGTGTGAGCGAAGCAGGAAAATCAACAAAGGAAATAAATCTTTGAAGGCGTGCGGTACCTGCCTGCTGGGATAAGGGTCTGCTATGCATTTGGGGGAAAAATGCACGCCAGGATTTGTGACAAGTTTGATGTGTGGATTCACCAACCAAGTCTTTTCTCTCTCGCTCACTCTTCTGAATGTCTCTCTTTATCACTCTTCAGTATGTATATCTCGCTCACTCTTCTTCGTCTCACTGGCTCGCTCTTCTCTCTCTCTGTCAGCTCTTTGCTTGCCAAATCCTTCACAAAAGTGGATGGAGTGTAAACCATCATTATCAAATCTATTAGTGCTCCAGGCCCTTACCTTATCCCATTGTATGACATTCACATAAGGTGCAGCTTTGAAGGTGTTTCAACAGACAAGGCCTCATTCTAATTCACATTTTAGGGATCATTTAGACAGAAAGCAAAGATGTTGCCAGAACATCTATTTGAAGACAGCCACACATGGAGATCATGCTACTTCCTTGCCGGGGTTGGGATTCAAACCGACAACCCTAGAGTTGTGAGGCAGTAGTGCTAACCACTAATCCACGGAGCTACATTGCTAATCCAGCCTGTATTTCTGTGCTGTGAATCAATCCTAGGTCCCTGGGCAAGGTCAGTGTAACTACCAGATATCTCCAATGTGACACAAATGTTGTGCTATGTTGCCAATTCACATGTATGTTGGTTTTATGTATCCCAATACAAAGGATTGCAATACTAATACAGGCGTACCTCGGTTTACCAACGCCTCAGGGAACGTCATATTTGGGGTACAAATGCCAAACCATTTCAGTTCATTGTTCTGTTTACAAATGTTTGAATAATTTGGTATGGGCATGTGGCCTGGTATGGTTCAGGAGGGGGGGGGGGGCGCTCGCTCCCCCCCCCCCCCCCCAATTTCCTGACCTGCCGGGCTGCATGCTCGGATAAGTATGTGTTATGGATTTTGGGGGGTACCCCATGCTGTTTTTTATTTAATTTCAGCATGGAGTTACCCCTTAACATCCATACGAGACCCGAAGGGCTTAGTAAGGATGAGAGGGGGGACCCCACGCCGGTTATTTAAAACACTGTTTATAATTCCCTGCAATACTTTGATATTCAACTGTCAGTGGGGAACTCCGCCGACAGCTGAAACATGAGCGCTGCATTGGTTTTCACTACTAAAATGCTGCATGAGTTGATAACATAACTCATGCGGGATTGTAGGAGTGACAGCCATGTGTTAATGTTTCAGCTGTCAGCGGGGTTCCCCACTGACAGCTGAATGTAAAATAATTCCCTTTATTGCAGAAATAATAAAAAAAAAAGCGTGGGTCCCCCCTCCCATCTGTACCAAGCCCTTCGGATCTGGTATGGATATTAAGGGGGAACTCCACGCTGAAATTTAAAAAAAAACAGCGTGGGTCCCCCTCAATATCCATACCAGACCCTTATCCGAGCATGCAGCCCGGCAGGTCAGAAAAGGGGGGGGACCCTGTACTGTGTTTTTTTTACACCACACTTTTTTTTTTTGTGAAGGAGTCTGCGGGAGCATGTACCGCAGACTCCTTCACGTAGGGGGGGGGGGCGGGATCTGGGGGCCCCCTTGTTAAAGGGGGCTTCCAGATTCTGATAAGCCCCCTGCCCGCAGACCCCCACAACCACCGGCCAGGGTTGTGGGGAAGAGGCCCTTGTCCTCATCAACATGGGGACAAGGTGCTTTGGGGGGGGGGAGCCCCCCTGCCCCAAAGCACCCCCCCATGTTGAGGGCGTGTGTCCTAGTATGGTTCAGGTTTTCTGACCTGCCGGGCTGCATGCTCGGATAAGGGTCTGGTATGGATATTGAGGGGGACCCACGCTGTTTTTTTTTTAAATTTCAGCGTGGAGTTCCCCCTTAATATCCATACCAGACCTGAAGGGCTTGGTAAGGATGAGAGTGGGGACCCACGCTGTTTTTTTTTTTGTTTTTTTTTTTTTTTATTGCGGACCTTTATTTTTACATTCAGCTGTCAAAATAAATATTATCTAGACCTTTGAAATAAGTAAAATCATTACAGAAATAATTATAAAGTATAAGAAACAAAAATAGAATCACTAGAACTAAGGAAATCTAGTTAGATTACATGAAGATATGCCGAGTGCTGTTTATTAAACACAATAGTCACGAGCGAGTGCCGGCTGTCAGAGGACTCCACAGTAAGATTCACTATTAGTCAGTGGCTAAAAAGCAAAAGCCCATGGCAGAGGTCTAAAATGTGTTCTGCACATGCTCAGTTGTATCTGCCAAAGACACTGCACGGGCGTCTAGATTTTTACTGTGTCGATTTCCTTCAAAAAAACGATTTTTAACACATTCTTAATTTTTTTTGAAATAGCAGATATTGTTTAAAGTGAAGTCCTGATATTTGGCAAAGCAAATTTCTAAGTGAACATGTCTCTGCAGTGATTTTTCATGGTGTTAGACTTGCTTCTTAGCAAGTCTGCTTTGTGAGTCTGATTTCGGGCGTGTGTCTTTTTGTGAATTAGATTGGGCATCTGCTTATGGGCTCTGCTCAATAGTGAATTAGGTTGCAGGGTAAAAAATAGACAGACGCCCATGAAAATTGGGCTTAAGCCCATGAATATGCGCCCACGCCCAATAGTGAATCAGGGCCTAAGTGTACATCCAAATCAACAAAGGAATGGCTTCACCAGAAGAAGATTCAAGTTTTTTGGAATGGCCCCGCCAGAGCTCAGACCTGAATCCGATCGAAAATCTGTGGGGTGATCTGAAGAGGGCTATGCACAGGAGATGCCCTCGCAATCTGACAGATTTGGAGTGTTTTTGCAAGGAAGAGTGGGCAAATATTGTGAAGTCAAGATGTGCCATGCTGATAGACTCAAAAAGACTGAGTGCTGGAATAAAATCAAAAGGTGCTTCAACAAAGTATTAGTTTTATAGGTTACATTAAAGGTGTGTGTGTGTGTGTGTGTGTGTGTGTAAAACATTGATTGTGGTGTAGACTTTTTTTAATAGGTAAAATAATCCCTTTTTATAGATTACATTTTTTATACAAATGTAGTTACAAGTGGAGGCTCCTCCTGGAACAACAATTGGCTTTGTGAAACAGAATTGGCATCCGTGTTTACCGAAATTTACCATTCTGAATGAAAGGGAGGAAGAGGTTTTGAAGATCCATGGACCTTGTGTACCGTGTAGCTGCTGCGCTGATGTAAACTTTGAGGTATGAATTTGTGGGTAAAGGTTGGCTTAAGCTTGCCCATAGTAGCAGCTTTCAGTAACTGTGATCAGATCCTTCAAAGATAAAGTCTGGTTAGTGTGGGGTTATTGCATTGTCATGTTTCATACAATTTTTATATTTTTGCACTCCACAAAGGATTTTGCTACAGGTGTGTGTCCATGTCGCGCATATATCAAATGTTATTTGTCGAGAGCACTTGTCTGTATAAACTCTTTTGGTTTCTCCTCCTCCTCAGTTGAAGTCCCTGGATGAAAGTTCTGTGATTGGGAGGATTTGCAAGCAGTGGGCGGGATTTGAGAAGGAAGCGCTTACAGATGCTGACAACTTTGGCGTTCAGTTCCCTATGGATTTAGATGTGAAATTGAAAGCTCTTGTTCTTGGTGCCTGCTTTCTCATTGTAAGTATCTTCTTTAAAGTACTGAGCTAGCTCTAGCAAACGTGACAAGTCAAGCTTTTTATAATTCACTGGCTGCCTGCTTGGTCTGGGTCAATGACTATCTAGGCCAGAAGAAAAGGTTTAGAATAATGGTCTTCAGTCCTGTATCTTCCAAAAAAAAAAAAAACCTAACCTTTTGAGGATAATATAAGAACACCATAGCGTGTGTGTGTGTGTGGGTTTTTTTTTTTTTTTATCTTGCAGTCAGGGAAGCTGTAGATTTATCACTCTAAATATAACTTGGCAGACTAAGCATGTTAGAGGGGCTCTGCATTAGTGCTTTTTATTTGATTACTTCTCCTTGGTATTTATGGAATGACCTAAAAGGGGGGCTGACAGCTTCTCCATAATGGATTGTGCTGACCCTACTACATTACATGAAGGGAGTGGAGACACTCTAAAAGAATGGGGTTGGTTGTATTGATTGCCAGGAAGCCTTCAAACATTACTGGAATGGCTGTCTGCTTTTTACACTATTATGGAAACAATGACCACTCAAAACATTCTACCAGATGTCTGTTAATAGTGTTGCACAGGTTTAAATCTGGTTTTGGATAAAACTGGTCAACAGCCACAAAACTCAGTCCTTCCAGTCAATTGCCACAATCGCCTGTATAATGGGAGGGCAAAAGTACAAAAAATAGCCGTTGATCCCATCAGAAATCCAGTCCTGTCCTGAGTATGCTGCGTTGTTCTCTCAATGTTTTCAGGAAGTGTTGGGACTACAGTACACTATCCTATGTTAAGGAGATGAAGGTGGGGGATGTTTTGTAGGCCTTACACACTTCCTGTCCCATGGTAACAGCACTGCTCCTCTAGATACAGTATAATGAGAGAATGTTGTCACTCTAGGACAGGAAATGTGCTACATGCAGGATCCCCGGCTGAAGACAGATGTGGTAGCTGCATTAGTTCTCATTTTTCAGCCTTTAAGAGTTGGTGATCTGTAGTACAGTATGTTTTTACATATTTTGTTCTTTGGTTGCCATACGTTAAATGAGGAAAAAATTGTTGATGCAATAACTGCCCTTCCGGCAGCCTTTGTGTGTCGTGTGTGTGTGTGTGTGTGTGTGTGCGTGCGTGCGTGCCAAACCTTGCCAACTCTAATTGGTGAACATTGAAAGTATGAAGAAAATGTAAAACAATTTACTAACACAGTCATTACATACAGTAGGATACTTGCAGTTGGCAGTATGAAAATATGGCAACTAGTACACATGTTCTTACTGCTAGCAAGATCCCAAGTAAGGCAAGCTATAGATGGGATTTTCTTTTCTGCAACCATGGGCTGCAGGAAGAAAAATCGTGTTTTTTTTTTTTTTTTTGACATGCAGGTTGTACTGAAGTCGATCAATGGAGCAACTTCCGTACAACCAGCCTGCCTAAAGATGGATCGAATCTCCCCCAGTCCCTGCTGAGATTTGATCTATCTATGACCAGCTTATAAAGTAGTCTGTACAGATTTTGAGAAACATTTACATGTGTGTAGTGTAATTGGACATTTGTTGATAGGATGCACACGGCCTCTGAAGGAAGACACCTAGCATCTATTTGTTGCTAGGACACAGGCAATTCAATCGGGGTGCTTTTGAACTGCACACCTGTAAATGATGAAATACAGTCCTTACACCTTGGGCACAAACTTTCTGTTTTTCTGGATCTGAGTGGAATGCACACTTACTGATCTTTATGCAAGTGTGTGCACGGTTCCATACTATACAGCTGCGTTCAGATTCATTAACCACTTTCCCTCCGGAAAATTTACCACCCCCCCCAACCAGGCCATTTTTTGCTGTTCGGCACTGCGCCATTTCAACTGGTAATTGTGCGGTCGTGCAATGCTGTACCCAAACAAAATTTATGTCCCTTTTTTTTTCACAAATAGAGCTGTCTTTTGGTGGTATTTGATCACCTCTGCGGTTTATTTTTTTGCGCTATAAACAAAAAAAGACCGAAAATTTTCAAAAGAAAGTTGGTCATAAATGTAGGCTAAAATGTACTCTGCTACAAGTCTTTGGTAAAAAAAAATATCAATACATGTACTATTAATTGGTTTGTGTGAAAGTTATACATATACATATATATACACCATAGTTTGTAGATTGTATATGTATGTATATGTGTGTGTGTGTGTGTGTGTGTATGTAATATATATTTTAATTTACTAAACATGACATGCTTTAAAATTGCGCATGCCTGTGCAGTGGCAACAAAGTACATACATTTTTATTATCGATAGGCGATGCTTTACAAACCTTTACAGGTCATCGACTTATATTTACACAGGAGGCTTAGTGCTAGAATTACTGCTCTCGATCTGATGTTCGCGGCAATATCTCACATGCATGGTGCAACCGCAGTTTACATACTGGCACAGGATCAATGCTTGAGCACGCAGGTGCGGGGGGGGGGGGGCGCAAGGGTGCTTTATTGATTTTTTTTTTTTTTTTTTAATTTTTTTTTTTTTTTTATAATATATTTTTACACTGTCCCTTTCATATTTATTTGATCACTATTAATGCTATCACAGGGAATGCATATATCCTCTATAAGTTCAATGGGTATTGTCATAGATTCTTTTTTGAGAAATCTGGGGTCTATCGGGCTCTAGACATCTCCTCTGCCCTCACATTATCTAATTTCACAAAGATCGGTGTGATCAGATGCTTAACCAATTTACAGATGCTGCTGTTTATATCCTGCCAAACTGAAGTGATGAAATGCTTGCAGCTTCCAATTTCATGGACTATATAGATGATTGTAGCCATTCTGGTTTCTGTCCAGCTCTATGGTCAGCCAGCGGAACTGCCGGCTGCATTCTTGGATCCCCCTGTGGGACAGGAGAGCCCAAGAAAACTGGAAGGCAGTGAAGGGGGGGGGGTTGTCTCTTCCTGCTGCTTGTAAAAACACTTCAGCAGCTAATTGGCCACTAGGATTGCTTTTACATGTAAGCCGACCGCCAACTGAAAAAAACGATACGGGTTGATGCCTATAGCTGCAGTCGTCATCCCACTATAACCACACAAAGTCCAGCAACATACCAATACATTGCTGGTCCATGGGCGTATATGTAACTGTAGAGAACATGAGCATATGATGAATTGGCTCTATAAATCAATATGACCGCAATTCATTCTTTTTTGTAATGCCCATGTTGAGGGTTAGGCCCAAAAAAGTTTTTAAATTCAGAAACCGTGATAGGTTTCCATGCGAATTGTCTGGCAAGAGCTGAATTTGGGTGGCGGGCGATGTATTGTGCATAATAAATTACAGTAGTCGCGAAGGGGAAGAGCTGCATGCCCGCTCGGGCACGGAGCGCCCCCCTGTGTATGGGTACGTCGCTTTTGCATGTAGCTGCCGCAGTACATTTGCGGGCTGGCAGTGGTTAAAAACAAACAAAAAATGGTTATTTATTTGTGTCGGTGTGCATGAGCCCTAAGTAGTTGGGAGTGTTACATGTCTTGTTCACCGTTGTGGGAATTTGGTATTTGTACTTAAATCAAGCCAAGGTTTTCCACATACTTCTGGAAAGAGATTTTAGAAACAATAGCTGTGTACAGTGTATGGAGTTCTTCAAAGCATTCCAGAAATCTGCACAGGCCACAAAAATTGGGTCTGTTGGGTGATGGGTATTTCAATTGTAAAGTAAATATAGGCCTGGTTGGTGGACTTTCCAGGTAGTAAAAAGTGTGGGTTTAACCTTAGGAGACCTATGCCAACAGTGTACTTGTAAATCTGTATAAAAGAAGATGTAGTCTGCTAAACATTTAAAAGAAAATCCAGTCCATGTGTTTGGCAGGACTAATCTTATGATGTATGTTTTTGCATCTGTGTGTCTAAATACATAACGCACATAAAGCAGAATTACCTTCTATAGATTTGTTCCTAGGTCAATAACTATGATTCTAACTGGGAATAATGAATAGAAAATGTGTTAACCCACCATATATGAATTTTAAACCACGTGCTTGGCTACACATCGCATTATTGTGTAACCATACTGAACCCTGCTGGTTTTATGTAGTCTTAACATCTGTTGGCTTTTATCTAAAGCAAGGGCGTTGTGGCAACCAGAACCAATCCGTATCAGTACTCTGATATAACCTGGTAAAAGGAAAAATTTAAAGCTACTCTTCTAATGTTTTTTTTTCTGCTGCCCAGTTTATTAGATTATTAAACCTGATATTGTTGGGTCGTCTAAAAGGATATATGGTTAATACATACACTCCAAAATTATTAGACTCATTTTCTGTAACTGTCTCTAAAAGGGTTTTTTTTTTTTCTTTCTCCTTCAGGATTTCATGTTTTTCGAACATACTAATACCAACAAATAAACTATGGGCAATGGGACATCAAGAACACCAACATATTCCAGGAGCCATCTTGTACCACAGGATTTGGAAAAAAAAAAAATCTGTTTGTTACCTAAAATTTAGATTTTATAAAATCCATATTTTTAGTGGTTTGGGCATGTATGTGACATGTCAGTTGTTTAACAGTTTTTTTTTTCTCTGTCTTTGAATTTCTTATGTTTTAATTTGAAAGTACTGTTTAAGGTGCACCAGTGACTTGTCTGCCATACATTGTAGTATATAGTTCAATTTTAATGTTGGTTATTTTTCCTCTGTATGATTTGTCATTGCGTTTTATCAGGGCATTTTCATTGTATTGCCCCCAACTCCTGTAACAGACCTTGTAAAGAGAACCTGGGACCCTGGAATTTGTTTACTTGGTGTTTTACATTACATTAGAATAGAAATATATATTAGATGCCCCCTTTTTTTTTTTTTTTTATCACCAGATAAGTGCTAATTCAACATGCATTTCATATTTCTAATTTTGAACATGCAAGTGCTTCTTACCACTTTACTAATGACCTATATATTGAAACTATCTACCTCTATATAAAACAGTGACTATAGTTAGCATTTTGTTTCAGAAACAGGGCATTAATGAACACTTATAGATTTGTAGATCCCGTCGCCTTGGAATTGTTGTGCCAAAATAAATATATATCATGTCCTAGTAGTGTTTTTTATCTTTGTTTTGTAAATATAATTCTGATAGTTCAGTTAATAAGGAGTCAGTGGACATTTTGGCATGACTACCAGGAATTGACACATCCACAACTAGACACAGAATGTTATTTTGTGCGCTACAATTTTTCTTGCGGTCTAATAGGGCGGGGGAACTTGATCTTTCTTCCAGCCCTTCCCCTTCCCTTTCCAAGCACTCACCTATTACTTGTTGGTAATATCTTGCTGATTTGTCAAGTGCCCTCTGTACATGGCTGATTAACTCTGTGTTCTGAATGATCAGTTCCAGGAAATGCCATTCTGTCTGTATCTACTGGATACTTCATAACTTGGACAGTACCTAAATTAGATCCACTGAAAATTTTATAAATTGGACAGTTCATTAATTGGATCCACTAAACCGTTCTGATCCATTGTGCATCAGTACATTTGTATACTCTGAGGTTTAACAAGACTCACTTTGAGTACCTACTGTATATGGACCTGTTTTTAGCTTTTGCTTACATAAGATATCCTTTTGTAGGAACTGCCTCTTTGTAGTAACTGAGTAGTTTCTTTTTCTCAATCTTGGAGCAG
Organism: Staurois parvus; assembly: GCF_062004578.1. Classification (NCBI taxonomy): domain Eukaryota; kingdom Metazoa; phylum Chordata; class Amphibia; order Anura; family Ranidae; genus Staurois; species Staurois parvus. The sequence continues at coordinate 11,848,469 of NW_028317874.1, forward strand.
ATTGCATATCCAAGTGGAGTGTACCAATGGAAAACCAATGCAACTTGCTGACGTTTATGTGGTCTGAAGTTCACTTCTGTCACCTCCAAATGTCTCTGGCCACCCACAATTTTTAAATGTGTACCTTTTTATTGTAAGTGTAGCTCCTTGATTGGGAAGAGGTTAGGAGGGTAATGCTGAAGAGCATTACCTGCATCTTTTGCTCAAGCTCTACCAGGTGTTACAGTGGTGGAAACTAGATATTTCCAGTGTTCTTTTTTGAAGGTGTAAGGAATGCAAGTAGCAATTATCCACTTACTATGTAAAGTGTAAGTCTATGATAAATATGTGAAATAACTATGCTTCATATCAAACTATTATATCCTCAGTATATCAAATCTTAAATCTACAGCCTGCTGTTTAATATTTAAGTAGATCTATAATGTTAAAGGGGTTTTTGCTTCGCATGCCTGAATGTAAAAAAAAATTGCCTTACGCTATAATTCTTTGTATGGTTTTTAAACTCTCAAATGCTAAATACCTAAGCAATGCTTATAATTACTGTTTGCTGCAATCTAAAGACGTGATATATTTACCATTGCAAGTGTCTTTAGGGAAGTGACAGTGTTTTGAAGGCTGATATATTCTCTTATAGTGGAAAATAAAGGTGCAAGGCACAATAGGGCACATTTAAACATCTGACCATACTTTGCACTATCCTTCCATCATTTTATTTTAATTTGACAAGGTTTAAACCTTTTTTCTTTTTGTTAAGACAACTGTTGCTGTCTTTTTTTTTATATTTTGTATGTTTCTCACTTTCCTAGTAATTCTTAGCACCTTTTGAGTCGCTTGCACTGATGTGAAGAAATTTTATTTACACACCCCAAATCCTGTGGTTGTGTTACCAGATATGCTGCCAGTGAACTTCTGTTTCATCCCTATGCTAAATAGAGATTTATGCAGGGCACATCTGATGTTGGTTCAGGTCTGCATATTTGCAGAACCAAGTAATAGTTTGTATCTGTCAGAGTGCAAACTCTTGCTTACATCCAGTGGGCCCAGCTCAAATCTTTGATTCCAAGTAGCTTCAAGGGTCGCATTTTAAGGATTTCCCTTGTTTGGCAATTACAATGGTTGCCCATGTGAAAAAATCCTGAAAATGTGACTTGTTGGGGGAAGTAAGACTGAAGATGAGAAGCTGTACTTTTTGGTGTATGATCTGAATCTTTCTTCTGTGCTACGATAACTGGGTCCATTCTGTTGCTCAATAAGTAGCCAGAGCAGACAGCAGGCCGCTCCTTCTTCCTCTAAACAGAACAAGTCCCTGTCTTTTTTCCAGCCGGTAAAGGCTACCCTTTTGTGCTTTGACATTTTTGAGAGGCCTGTGCTGGTTTTGCAGTTTCTATTCAGTCTTTGTAACTCATCCAACAGTTCGCAATATTGTTAGTGCCTAAGTAAGAAACAAGTGTCTTTCAGTGAATGTAATAACTTGTAAATGTTTATGTAATTATTCTCTTCTGTTGACCGTTTCCTGTAGAATTGTAAAACATATATGCAAGTTTTTATATTTTGTACAAATGTGAAAAATAAAATACCCGTATGTCTATTTATTGAGCTGTTGCATTTTTTATGGAGTTTTCTTCATTTGAAGAAATGGATTATCATATGGATATATTGTGAACTAAAGCACAAGATTTTTTTGGGTACATTTGCAACCGTTTCTGTAACGGTACGCTGTATAAGAATGTACATGACAGCACGAGGTTCATTGGGAGGTTGACCATGCAGCTGAAAAAGCACAATGCCTTGCTGTCTTTGAATGGAGTACCAAAACACTCTCCCAAAATAGGCATGTTTATTAGAAAGTTGGTGAAATGACCCTAATGGTTTGTAATAAGTATTTGTAGGAGAGGTCATTAGCAGCATTGCAGCCTCCCCCTAATTCCTCAATATCGTGGTTTTTTTTTTTTTTTTTTTCTTCTTCCTTTCCTTTTTTTTTTTTTTTTTTTTTCCTTAGAATTTTTAAATATTGACACCTGTTAAAGCTACGTATACAGGGGAGCTGGATTTAGATGCAATCCAGTTCACTTCAACCTTAGCGGTTTAAGACATTTTGGTTCATTTTATCTCCTGGAACCACAATACAGTGCAAAACAAATTGCTTCACTGCATACTAGTCTGTTCAACCATCCACCCCAATGTGAGCCTTCTGTAACGCACATCATGGAGTACTCTAATCACACAAGAAAAGTGCTCCTATGTAGGTATTAAAATGAAGGCCATAGGTAACACATTTCTACTGGCATTTAATAGAAAATATGAACTGTTTCTGTTAATGAGCTAAACTGTTGGTAGGTAACCTTCATCATTTTGGCTCTCTTGCAGAATGACAAATAGAACATCCTTGGTAAATATATAAACATAAATTTAAACATGTATAAAGTTTAAAAAGATTCAAATTCATTAGGTTTCCTTTTTAGAAAATGATTAAATGCTATTGACTTTTGGTTTCACACCTGTGTATTACTGAGAATTACATTTCCAGAGTGATTCATGGATAAATTAATATTTTATCTGAAGTTGCTATACATATGTAGGGCACAATGGAGTAATAAGAGATGGTATGAGAAGCTGTTTTTAAAATGTACAGCCTATTTTGCCTTTTGTAAATCAACACTTGCCAGAGAGGGACTAGTGTCATAACTGCAATCAGTCCTAAGTGCTGGGAGTAGGGGGTGGCCTGGGTAGGATCCTACACCAATTACTACTTTTACTGGGCACCGTCTGCACAGCCGCATCATTCATTCACTCACAGGAGACATTGGGGGTCTGTTAGATCCCCAATATTTCACCCGCCTTTCAATGCAACTATTCAAACACATTGGCCCTGATTCACTAAGATGTGAGTGTAATAGCAGAGACTGACCATTCAGGCAGACTCCGGTCAATCAATCAGTCGTCTGACCAGCGTCTAGCAAGCTCATTGACGAGCGTCTATTGACTACTTTGCTATCACTGGCACATTTTTAGGTGCAATACCGGATATGTTCGCTAGATGGCGCACAAGCGCGGGCTTTATTAACATTGGCGTTTTCATGATGGCAAAAGAATTCTTAGAATGTAATAAATACACCTGTACGCCTGTATTAGAATTTTCTATTTTCTTCTATTTATTTTCTTGCTGTGTCTCCAAAATGATCAGGAAACTAATGCATTTACTAATGAATGTCATACATTCTGTACTCAAATGTTAAACATTTACACACTTATATCTCAAATAATTTATATACTTCTAATTTCCCAATATAATTATATATCTTCATTCTCTTTAATCACGTAACTATTCTATGGTAAAGACAAGTGCAGCGCTATAAATGCATGTGATCAATAATGAACGCATGTAAAAACCAAAAAGTGCAAAGAATTGCAACAATGATGTAATATTGTAAATGGTGCTAAAATAAGTTCCTAGAATCATTCCTGAATAATGGAATGTCCTTCGTGTGAGAGTACCAACTCAGAGAGTGCCTATGAATGGCACGTGTGGTCTCTCCGTGACGGACAGTAGTGCATGAACTTGTGAAAGGTAAACCACCCTTGGGACTGGTCTACACTCACCAGAACAAAAGTATTAATGTGCATGGGTTATACACTCCACACATCTGGGGGTGCAGCGGTATGCTGGCAGCTATGGGTTAGTCATCCAGCTCCATCCATCCATCCATCAGGGTGGGTGCCCAAATGGTCCTGGGGAGGAATTAGCTCAGCCACAGGAGCCAGAAAGGTGCTCAATAGTGTAGTACACTGTCACAGGGGTGGATGACCTTTCACGAGTTCATGCACTACTGTTCGTGGTTATATTTATCTTGTGTAATACCATTTTACTAGTCTATATAATTTGACCAGCGCTCGCTCTATCATTTTCAAACAATGGAACTATTCTACATTATAACTCAAACTGTGTCTCCCACAGTGGTTTAGTGGTTAGAGCTCAGAACTTACAGCACTTGGGTCATGGGTTCTAATCCCGGTCATGGCTACATCCTAAAAAATGGAGATCAATTTTCTGGGTTGTGTCAGTGTCAGGAATATTGATCAAACAATTATGATTTTGCCTAATGACTAGAAAGTGGATGAATGTACTCTTCTGCCAATTAGGAAATGTGCAAGTTTCATGCCGTGTATATTTCATTGTAACATTTTTCTCTTTTAAATCTGTCTCCTTATACAACTTGACCCCCTCCCCCACCCCGTCATCACCTGTCCCATATGCAAATCTATGGATCACCGCCCCACTCTTTAACTATCTATTTACTGATCAAGTGAATGTGTCTCATTTTCTATCAGCTACAGCTCAGATCTCACATTATTATACAATTGCTGATTGTATCTCACCACTAGTCTGATTGAATTCACAATTCCTGGTCAGTCCCGTTCCCTGACCTCTAATAAACTTTAGGGCCAGTTCACACTACATGTGTTTCAGTTGCTTTTTCAGCATCACAAACGCACAGAAAGAAGGTTATATGGTTGTCAATGTCATAGTTCACATCAGCGCTTGCATTTTCAATGCATTGCAGGTGCTGTAAACAAAGTTGACCACGCTGCATTGTTTCTGCACAGAACTGTACTGGAACACATTGAAACGTCCTTGAATGTACTAAAACGCACATGTCCCTAACTACATTGAATACAAAGAAAATAGAAAAAAATAAGTGGAAGGGATACAAAAATGCAATGTAAACATGTCCAAAACGCATTCAAAATGTACTGGAACACACTAAACATGCATGCCAAAAGGGCATGAAAAAACCCCATCAGGAACACATCTAGACTGTTTCTATAGTGTGAACCGGCCCTTAGGACTTGTTCACACCATTGGTGGTGCAGAAACGCATGCAAGAACACACATTTTCCAGCACAGCAAAGAAATGCAATGCCCTATGTAGATGTGCGCAGGTACCATGATGAAAACGTTGTTGCACCTACACACGTCTATTAAAAACAGCCCCATTCACAGCCACAAATACGCATGGCACCACACTACTGTGCGGTTAGGTGCGACACACTTGGAAAATAACATAAAAATAAGCCAACATGGCTAAAACATATCTTGAAAATATGGGGACTCTGATATCCGGCGACAGTCCGTTCACGAACGAGAAGCAATTCTGCACCCCTAAAACCAACATAGAGGAAAGGGATGGTCAAATTGCTGTGCTGCTTCCAAACCACCTCTGGCATGCCAGGGTCATTATGCAGGTCCTCGATGCCAGTTCTTGCCTGCGGCCACAAAATATCCACTGGCCACGAGTGAAGGTGAGTGGAGGACGTGAAGGTGGATTTCTACCAGCTTCAACCGCAAGCAGTACCACTCCTGAAAAATGAGAGCAAATAATCATTGACACGTCATCATGACAGTCAATTCTCAGTGCAGGCTATCTAGAGTGTCTTTCCTTTTTAACCATTTCAAGAGTTCAAGGAAACATTCTTGGAGCATCTACTGTGTTTGGAAAGGCCAAAGGTCCCCCCCTCCCCCAGGCACACTAATGCTTATGCAGACCATAGACGGGGAGAAAAACGGCCGATTTTTCTTTTAAAAAATGAAAAATTGGTTGTTCAAGCGGCCGACGTTACCAGCAATGGTAAAAAAAATCGGCCGATTTTCATCCCGTCTACAGCCGGCAAAAAGTGTCTCTGCAGAGAGCTCCGCTATTTCTTTGACAGTTCTTTGACATTTATAGCGGTTGCAACAATGTATCTATTTGTATCCATTTAGGATACAGATGTTTTTATTCGGAAACAAATAGATACAATGTTGCAACCGCTGTAAATGTCAAGGAACTATCAAAGAAATAGCAGAGCTCTCTGCAGGGACACTTTTTGCCATACTGGAATTCCTCTCATTTTTCATCCTTCTTCTTCTTCTTCATCATCATCCTCTTCTTCTTCTTCATCATCATCCTCTTCTTCTTCATCATCATCATCCTCTTCTTCATCCTCTTCTTCTTTTTCTTCTTTTTGTCTTCCTCTTGCAGGTCACTGCTCATGTGCAGATTTTTTATCAGTAAAAAATCGGCCAATTTGCCCATCATTGCCACGAAAATCGGCCGATCGGCAAATTCGGCCGTTTTTTTTTCCAACTTTACCGAAAAAAAAAATCTGCCAAAATACCGAAAAACGGCCGAACAAATAGCCCACTAACGATCCGAAAATCGGCCGATTTTATTTTCGGCCGAAAAATCGGCCAATTTTCGACCCATCTATGGCCTGCATAAGATATGGTGTGGCCCTAGGGTCAATGTGTGTTTAGAATACTTCCAAAATGCACATACAAAAACACTACATCCAAATGCATGTTGCATTTCTATAGCATGTTAAACAGAAAAAAAATGCACTTCCATAATGTTAACATGCGCAAGTAAAAGTAGACAAAATCCACATCCTTTTATTCTGGCTTCACATACATGCATTGTGGTCTAACACCGCACTCCTGGGCAAATCACATGCAATTTGTGTGCGTTGCAATTAGAGACAAACATTTTGCACACCTCAAATTGCACCGCATCCGGGCCAAAAATGTGCAGGACCCTTTTTCAGGGTATGCACATGTATTGTACTGTCCAAGGCATTGCACACTAACGCATTGCACTCTAAAAATGTCAAATGCGTTAGTGTGTACAGTGCATGAGTGTAAAATGCTTTAGTGCACACTGCAGTGTACAACGCATTGCACACTGTAATACACTGTAATACCGTGTACACCCACACATTGTAGACTGTGATGCACTATACACTGTCATGCAGGATAGAGCTACGCATTGCACACTGTGATACCGTGTACACCCACACATTGTAGACTGTAATGCACTGTACACTGTCATGCAGGATGGAGCAACGCATTGCACACTGTGATACCGTGTACACCCACACATTGTAGACTGTAATGCACTGTACACTGTCATGCAGGATGGAGCAACGCATTGCACACTGTGATACCGTGTACACCCACACATTGTAGACTGTAATGCACTGTACACTGTCATGCAGGATGGAGCTACGCATTGCACACTGTGATACGCTGTCCACTGTCATGCAGAATCCAGCAACGCATTGCACACTGTAATACCATGTACACCAACACATTGTAGAATGTAATGCATTATACGCAGTATACATGTCCAGATATTCAAAGATTAGCCATGAAGGCCTAGCTGGTTACCTATTGGGCGACCGCAGATAGCCGAATAACGCTACACTGCATCCAGGCAGCTCTGGGAGGGTGTCATATGACATCCTGGCAGAACGCGCTCTCCGTGATTGCTGTGTCCTAAGGACACAGCTGATCACGTGATGTGGTAAAGGCCAATCACAGCGGCTTTTTACCATGTGATCAGCCATGTCCAATGACACGCTGATCACCGGGAAATGCATTTGCCGGGTCTTGGCTGCACTTTCATCACGCTATCAGAATGTGTGGAAAGTACTGCCGAGAACCAGCAGTTATCAAAGCAGGGGTCGGCCCCGATGATCAGTGCCCACCAGTGCCACCCAACAGTTACGCCCACCTGTGGCCAGCAGTGCCACCCACCAGTGCTGCCTCATCAACGCACATCAGTGTTGCTAAATTACCAGTTTACCAAATGTTATAATATAAACAGACTTTTATTCATTATGAGCTATTTTGTGGTTTATCGAGCAAAAAGTAAAACACACAGCAGCAAGTCAATACCACCCAAAGAAAGCTCTATTTGTCTGAAAAAACTGATATAAATTTAAGATGGGTACAATGTGGCATGACCGCACAATTGTCATTCAAAGGGTAACAGTGCAGAAAGATGAAAATTGGCCAGGACAGGAAGAGGATAGGAGTACCCAGTAGGCAAGTGGGTAATATCATTGACCCATCAATACCCAGGAGCTAATGTACAGATAAGTAGCATGTGCACCAAGTGAGATTCTGCTAGGCCCCACCCACAAAATTACAATTACTTGTCCCTCACATGTTATTAACATATTTGCAATGGCCACACTTACTGTACATATAAGGATCATCTCCTCAGTTGAGAACTGTGCTCTCGCCATGTCCAAATGCCAATAAGGTTATCAAAATTTTCAACCAACACAAAACCTCCAACCACTTCTCATCCACTTACACTCCCCACAACCACTTCCGGGTGCGCGCGCACGTGATGACGGACTTCCAGGATAGCCGTTCATGCTCCATGCGGACACCTGTTTGGTGCTTATTTGTTTGCAATCGCGCATTTCTATGCACGGCTATGATAGCTTTCGCAAATGTGTGTTTCTTATTGATTTGTTTTTTTTAACCTTGGCTAATATTTGTTGCCAAAGGCCAAAAATCAACAAAGTGTGGACTATTTTATTACTGTAAATCGAATTGTAGAAAACCTGTAGCTGGCTGCACAGTGAATGTGACATATTCATTAGTACATAATATTGTGGTGCAAGCAGGTTTTTTATTTTTTTGTTTGGTTTTGAAAAAGCCAGTTTGCACCCACTTGCATATTCACGCTCTTACAAGCTACATTTGAGCAGATTATATAAGTATACAAAGTAACTATTAAGGTTGTTCATATATTGAACATAAAATAAACACAAAAACATCGGTCAAATATTTATTGATCAAATATAGTCATTTATTTGGTCAGCAGGAACAAGTAGGTACAGTCAATATCTTGGTGAGTCACAAAATAGGATTGACGTGGCAAAAATAAAATACTCCTGCTCATAAGAGCTTACAATCTAAAGATACTTCTAGTGAACTGTGTGTGCTCAGGTTATAGCAGGAAACAAAGGGGAAGATGAATCAAGTAACATTTTCATGCACATAGGATTTACTTACACAATCACTTAGTATGAAGATCCATTCACAAAAAAAAGTCTTCAGATCAAAATATCAAGAAAACAAAGCATGTGAAAAAAAACCCTCCCACCTCTACAAATCCCCTCCCACCTCTACAAATCCCCTACACATACATTTGTCAGCAGGTTTGTCAGAAAAATGCATTGGAGTCTAAATAAGCAAGCAAAATTAAAACAAGGGCAGATTTTAAACAAAACGATTGACATGTGTGAGGCTTTCAATGCAAAGAGAAAAAACACAATCATTGTGCAATAACACACAAACACTTTACAAGGCCAAAAATATGCAAACATTTCCAGCCCACTTCCAAACACAGCCTGAGTGGTGTCAGGGGCAATTCAGCACAAAATCTCTTCCTCCCCCAAACCACTACAAGCAAGGACTTAGTCACAAACCACCCGGCCTAGTAACAGGCCAAATCACTCCCTACTGCACATCTTTATATAAGCTAGGTTGTATTTGGAGCACGCCAAACAAGGCCCCACACCCAATGAAGCCACACCCACCACTGACCTTAATTTGGTCAGTGAAAGTGTTTTCACCTGATGAATCCGCTTCCTACCTGCATTAACCCTTGGTATACAGGCCCCACAAATCAGAAAGATATATACAGTGAAATGTACGTGTGCAGCATACAACAGAACATTGAGCAGGGATGTGAAAGGGAACCCCAATTGGAACCGTTATTGCTACTATGGTCACAATTCCCTCCAGATTCTCGCATGAGTTAAGACAGTCACATGACCACATCTTGTATGCAATACTGAAAATGACAAATCGATTTGACTAGTATGGTGAATTTCCCATCAATTGGCAAAACACTCCAGAAATCAAACATCACCAAATATTACACTCTGGGCAAAGCTGATTTACAAATCCTGCGACTTACAGTAAAGTTGACCATTTTAATGCAATTTTCAAGACATCTGACACAGATCTCTATGCAAATTGCCACTAAAGTAGTACATGTACTACTATAGAAATCAGTGTTTGAAACGCACCCATGTGGTCACTCTAATAGCAGACAATAGGGTGCGACTTTGCAGACGATTTACAACTTGCATGTTGTGCAAATCACATGCCAAGTCCCACTCAATGAGCACGCTATTGGAGCGTTCATATTGTTGTGGTTCAAACTTGGTTGGAGCCGCAAGTAATAATAGAGTAATGAATACACTACTTTTCATGCAATTTGCTGAGAGATCGGTGTCGATTGTCTTGCAAATTGCACTTGAAATCACCATGTACCCTAACTTTGAAATCATGCAACTTCTATGCAAGTCACATGATGTGACTGTGGTGTCAATAACACCACTTAAAAATCTGCTTTAATGTGACCGGGTAGCCCCCAGTAACATTGTTTGCGATTGCCATGCAATTGGCATTACAGGCGACTTGCAAATCGTAGACCAAGTCGCACCCTATTGGCCACTGTAGGCTCTGTTCACATTCAATTGGATTGTGAACTCGTGCAACTTCACTGTAAGTTGGGCAATTGCCGCATCGGATTAGATGTGACAGTGGTGTTGGCCCCCAGTAACATTGGGTGCAATTTGCCATGCAAAGGGCAAGTTGCTGGCCATGCCAATCGCATGACAAGTCGCATCCAGGGTGTGCAATTTCAGGTGCGATTTGTGAATTGACATGGTACCTGATATTGGATATAATGAATGTGAATGTGAGTGTATTAACGTACGCCATTTGTTGCAGTGAGAGTTCAAAGGTATTTGAAGATTTTGGCCATTTATTAGCAATTTAACATCTAGACTCAAATAGAAATCGCAATGCTACACACAATTGAAAACACAACTAGTTAGTAATTCTCTAGAAAACACAGTAAAATTGGCAACTTAAACAGTAATTTTCAATTGCATATAGTGTGAACGAAGCAGGAAAATTAACAAAGGAAATAAATCTTTGAAGGCGTGCGGTCTGCTTTGCATTTGGTGGAAAAATCCATACCAGTATTTGTGACAAGTTTGATGTGTGGATTCACCAACCAAGTCTTTTCTCTCTCGCTCACTCTTCTTTGTCTCACTGGCTCGCTCTTCTCTCTCGCTCACTCTTCTGTATGTCTCTCTTTATCACTCTTCAGTATGTTTTTATCGCTCACTCTTCTTCATCTCACTGGCTCGCTCTTCTCTCTCTCTGTCAGCTCTTTGCTTGCCAAATCCTTCACAAAAGTGGATGGAGTGTAAACCATCATTATCAAATCTATTAGTGCTCCAGGCCCTTATCTTACCCCATTGTATGACATTCACATAAGGTGCAGCTTTGAAGGTGTTTCAACAGACAAGGCCTCATTCTAATTCACATTTTAGGGATCACTTAGACAGAAAGCAAAGATGTTGCCAGAACATGTATTTGAAGACAGCCACACACGGAGATCATACTACTTCCTTGCCGTGGTTGGGATTCAAACCGACAACCCTAGAGTTGAGAGGCAGTAGTGCTAACCACTAATCCACAGAGCTACATTGCTAATCCAGCCTGTATTTCTGTGCTGTGAATCAATCCTAGGTCCCTGGGCAAGTTCAGTGTAACTACCAGATATCTCCAATGTGACACAAATGTTGTGCTATGTTGCCAATTCACATGTATGATGGTTCTATGTATCCCAATACAAAGGATTGCAATACTAATACAGGCGTACCTCGGTTTACCAATGCCTCAGGGAACGTCATATTTGGGGTACAAATGCCAAACCATTTCAGTTAATTGGTCTGTTTACAAATGTTTGAATAATTTGGTATGGGCATGTGGCCTGGTATGGTTCAGGAGGGGGGGAGGCGCTCGCTTGTCCCCCCCCCCTTTCCTGACCTGCTTGGCTGCATGCTCAGATAAGTATCTGTTATGGATTTTGGGGGGTACCCCATGCTGTTTTTTATTTAATTTCAGCGTGGAGTTACCCCTTAACATCCATACGAGACCCGAAGGGCTTAGTATGGATGGGAGGGGGGACCCCACGCCGGGTTTTTTACAAATTGTTTATAATTCCCTGCAATACTTTTACATCAACTGTCAGTGGGGAACTCCGCCGACAGCTGAAACATGAGCGCTGCATTGGTTTTCGCTACTAAAATGCTGCATGAGTTGATAACATAACTCATGCGGGATTGTAGGAGTGACAGCCATGTGTTAATGTTTCAACTGTCAGCGGGGTTCCCCACTGACAGCTGAATGTAAAAAAAAAAAAAAAAATGTGGGGTCCCCCCTCCCATCCATACCAAGCCCTTCGGATCTGGTATGGATATTAAGGGGGAACTCCACGCTGAAATAAAAAAAAACAGCTTGGGGATCCCCCCAAAATCCATACCAGACCCTTATCCGAGCATGCAGCCCGGCAGGTCAGGAAAGGGGGGGGGACGAGCGAGCGCCCCCCCCTCCTGAACTATACCAGGCCACCTGCCCTCAACATGGGGGGGTGCTTTGGGGAAGGGGGGCTCCCCCCCAAAGCACCTTGTCCCCATGTTAATGGGGACAAGGGCCTCTTCCGTTATTGGGATAATTGGTCAGCCATTTTTTGGGATTTTAGCATATTTTGTTTACCAGTAAAGTTGAAAATTTTTTGTTCCAAATTTACTGATAAAAAAAATGTGCCAAAATCCCGAAAAACAGCTGACCAATTAACCCACTAACGGCCCGAAAATCGTTCGATTTTCTTTTCGGCAGAAAAATCGGCCGATTTTAGACCCATCTATGGCCTGCTTTACATGGGTCTAAAATCGTCCGCAAAAAAAATCGGCTGATTTTCAGCCCGTTAGTGGGTTAATTGGTCAGCCATTTTTGGGGATTTTGCAACTTTTTTTAATTGGTAAATTTGGATAAAAATTGGCCGATTTTGCAGATCGGCCGATTTTAGCTGCAATGATCGGCAAATTGGCTGATCTTTTAACAGATAAATAATCTGCACATGAGCCATGACCTGCAAGAAAAAGAATAAAAAAAAAGAAAAAGAAAAATGCAGGCCTTAGATGGGGCGAAAACTGACCGTTTTAAAAAAAAAAAATCGGTTGTTCAATGGGCCGACGTTACCACCAATGGTAAAAAAATTGTTCGATTTTCGCCCCATCTACGGCCTGCAAATATAATAGCAAAGTAATTACTTCTGTCCCTGCAGAGAGCTGCGCTATTATATTTGACATTAAAAAGTATAAAGGTTGCAACATTGTATCTATTTGTATCCAAATAAAAACATCTATATCCGGAATGGATACAAATGGATACAATGTTGCAGTCTCTATACTTTTTAATGTCAAATATAATAGCGGAGCTCTCTGCAGGGACAGAAGGAATGTTTCAGCTGTCATCGGGGTTTCCCACTGACAGCTGAATTTTAAATTATTTCCGTGAATTAAATAAATAATAAAAAAAACAGCGTGGGTCCCCCCTCTCATCCATACCAAGCCCTTCAGGTCTGGTATGGGTATTAAGGGGGAACTCCACGCTGAAATTTAAAAAAAAAAACAGCGTGGGTCCCCCTCAATATCCATACCAGACCCTTATCCGAGCATGCAGCCCGGCAGGTCAGGAAAGGGGGGGGGACGAGCGAGCGCCCCCCCCCCTCCTGAACCATACCAGGCCACATGCCCTCAACATGGGGGGGTGCTTTGAGGCAGGGGGGGCTCCCCCCCCAAAGCACCTTGTCCCCATGTTGATGAGGACAAGGGCCTCTTCCCCACAACCCTGGCCGGTGGTTGTGGGGGTCTGCGGGCGGGGGGCTTATCAGAATCTGGAAGCCCCCTTTAACAAGGGGGCCCCCAGATCCCGGCCCCCCCCCCTACGTGAACGAGTCTGCGGTACATGGTCCCGCAGACTCCTTCACAAAAAAACTAAGTGTGGTGTAAAAAAAACACAGTACAGGGTCTTTGACAAGTCCTTTATTAAAACAATGTCCCCCGAAGTAGATCCAACGTCAATCACGGTGGCGGCGGCAGGGACCCGAAAAAAGAAAAAAAAAAAAAGGTTCCGCTCCCGTCGGAGGCTTCCAGCCTTGTGAAGAAGAGGCTAGCTGACAGTTCTTATATAGGTATGGGGCGGGGCCAGCCGGGCACATCATCCCCGCCCCTTACCTATTTGAGAAATGTCACCCTGTCTCTCCGCTGAGGCTAACTAGCTGAATGCAGGAGACAGTCTGACATTTGTTATATAGCTATGGGGCGGGGCCAGCCGGGAACAGCAAGCATGTGACATGGGGCGGGTCACTCGGATGATGTCCCCGGCTGGCCCCGCCCCATAGCTATATAAGAAATGTCAGACTGTCTCCTGCATTCAGCTAATTAGCCTCAGCGGAGAGACAGGGTGACATTTCTCAAATAGGTAAGGGGCGGGGATGATGTGCCCGGCTGGCCCCGCCCCATACCTATATAAGAACTGTCAGCTAGCCTCTTCTTCACAAGGCTGGAAGCCTCCGACGGGAGCGGAACCTTTTTTTTTTTTTTTTTCTTTTTTCGGGTCCCTGCCGCCGCCGCCGTGATTGACGTTGGATCTACTTCGGGGGACACTGTTTTAATAAAGGACTTGTCAAAGACCCTGTACTGTGTTTTTTTTACACCACACTTTTTTTTTTTGTGAAGGAGTCTGCGGGAGCATCTACCACAGACTCCTTCACGTAGGGGGGGGCCGGGATCTGGGGGCCCCCTTGTTAAAGGGGGCTTCCAGATTCTGATAAGCCCCCCGCCCGCAGACCCCCACAACCACCGGCCAGGGTTGTGGGGAAGAGGCCCTTGTCCTCATCAACATGGGGACAAGGTGCTTTGGGGGGGGAGCCCCCCCTGCCTCAAAGCACCCCCCCATGTTGAGGGCATGTGGCCTGGTATGGTTCAGGAGGGGGGGGCGCTCGCTCGTCCCCCCCCTTTCCTGACCTGCCGGGCTGCATGCTCGGATAAGGGTCTGGTATGGATATTGAGGGGGACCCACGCTGTTTTTTTTTTTAAATTTCAGCGTGGAGTTCCCCCTTAATACCCATACCAGACCTGAAGGGCTTGGTATGGATGAGAGGGGGGACCCACGCTGTTTTTTTTTTTTTTTTTTTTATTGTGGACCTTTATTTTTACATTCAGCTGTCAAAATAAATATTATCTAGACCTTTGAAATAAGTAAAATCATTACAGAAATAATTATAAAGGATAAGAAACAAAAATAGAATCACTAGAACTAAGGAAATCTAGTTAGATTACATGAAGATATGCCGAGTGCTGTTTATTAAACACAATAGACGCGAGCGAGTGCCGGCTGTCAGAGGAATCCACAATCAGATTCACTATTAGTCAGTGGCTAAAAAGCAAACGCCCATGGCAGAAGTCTAAAATGTGTTCTGCACATGCTCAGTTGTATCTGCCAAAGACACTGCACGGGCTTCTAGATTTTTACTGTGTCGATTTCCTTGAAAAAAACGATTTTTAACACATTTTTAATTTTTTTGGAAATAGCAGATATTGTTTAAAGTGAAGTCCTGATATTTGGCAAAGCAAATTTCTAAGTGGTCATGTCTCTGCAGTGATTTTTCATGGTTTTAGACTTGCTTCTTAGCAAGTCTGTTTTGTGAGTCTGATTTCGGGCGTGTGTCTTTTTGTGAATTAGATTGGGCATCTGCTTATGGGCTCTGCTCAATAGTGAATTAGGTTGCAGGGTAAAAAATGACGGACGCCCATGAAAATTGGGCTTAAGCCCATAAATATGCGCCCACGCCCAATAGTGAATCAGGGCCATTGTGTTTTGAATAGCTGCATTCTCCATTACACTAGCTGAGGGATGACAGCTGTGACCCCAGTAGAATTGCAATACATTGTCACTTCTGGAATCATTAGTTGCAGGAGGAATTGGGGAATGGATATTTCCCAAGTTCCTTCTGCTTTCTTTGGAGAAGCTGTCTCCTGAGCTTCTGGGTTCTCCAGAGGAATGGGAAAGCCCGGGAAACACATGCAAGAAATGGGTATTTGGGTTTTCTCTGCAAAGTGCATTTTTACCACATTCACCAAGTCAACCCCAATATCTCTCATACTCTCTGCTGGGTGAAAAACTGACTATGCTTTTATGCTATGGGCTTGCTATACATAATCCTGCTTTGTCAGCACCTGTGGTAGTGAGCTCTCAAATTCACAACTTGGGGTTCCCCAGGGTGCGGAGTCTAATCCCCAGCCTGCTTATTCACCAGAGCCCCTGATGGTGGGGATGGACTTGGAGCAGGCTGGAACCAGGTCGCGCCTCCAGGTACACCCAGCTGAGGTAGAAGAGACCGCTAGCAGGAGCAGGGTACAATGGGAGTAGAACACAGGAGATCTAGCTGGCAAGCCAAGCTCAGGACAGGCGGAAAGCTAACAATGTCAGGAACGAAGCCGGTGTCGGTACACGGATAGTCAATATAGGAGGAATGTCAGGGACTAAGCCGGGGTCGGTACACAGATATACAATAACAGATACTCAGTAGAACACAGGGGAGCTCCGACAACAAACATTGCTCAGGCAAAGTGAGACAGACTGAGCATGTCTTAAATAGACAAGCCATAGGAGACGGGCCAGGAAGTGATGAAAGGGAAGGACATAAAACCCAGGGAATAGCAGACGACGCTCATAGGTGAGCACAGCCAAACACACATGTGAAGGAATCAAGAGCAGCAAGGAGGTAAGACTAAACAAACAAGGGGTTGCAGGCTAACTTGTGACATCCTGCTTTGAACTGTTTATTGCATTCCTAAATTAGTTGCTTCCCGCCCAGCCCCTGTATGTTGTGTGTTAATTGCCAGATGAGACAAGCGTCACTTTGGGAGCATGTACCATTACCTGGACAGTCGATCACTGTGATAGGCCCTGGTATCATGTGATTGCTGTGACCAGTCACAGTGATCACATGCGCAGTAGTAAACAATGACTTTCTATCGTGACACCATTGCTTACTACTGTGATAGGTTCTAGTAATCAAATGGAACAATAAAGAAGTGGAATAAGTGAGCGGTGGAAATAACGTAATATAACAGCGGCTATGCACCAAAGGCACCATATAAGACCATCAAGCAGACCGTACCGTATTTTCCGGCGTATAAGATGACCCCCTACTTTTCCTGTTAAAATATAGTGTTTGGGCTATACTCACCGTATAAGACTACCCCTCTTCCAATGCACACCAGTGGGAAGAATAGTGCCCCATCATTGGTGTCAGTCGGAGAAATAGTGCCCCATCATTGCTGTCAGTCGGAGAAATAGTGCCCCATCATTGGTATTAGTGGGAGGAATAGTGCCCCATCATTGGTGTCAGTGGGAGGAATAGTGCCCCATCATTGGTGTCAGTGGGAGGAATAGTGTCCCATCATTGGTGTCAGTGGGAGGAATAGTGTCCCATCATTGGTATTAGTGGGAGGAATAGTGCCCCATCATTGGTATTAGTGGGAGGAATAGTGCCCCATCATTGGTGTCAGAGCGACAAATCATGCCCCATCATTGGTGTCAGTGGGAGGAATAGCGCCCCATCATTGGTGTCAGTGGGAGGAATAGTGCCCCATCATTGGTATCAGTGGGAGGGATAGTGCCCCATCATTGGTATCAGTGGGGGTTATAGTGCCCCATCATTGGTGTCAGTGGGAGGAATAGTTCCCCATCATTGGTATCAGTGGGAGGAATAGTGCCCCATCATCAGTGGGGGGAATAGTGCCCCATCTTTGGTGTCAGTGGGAGGAATCATGCCCCGTCATTGGTGTCAGTGGGAGGAATAGTGTCCCAACATTGGTGTCAGTGGGAGGAATAGTATCCCATCATTGGTGTCAGTGGGAGGTGGAATAGTGCCCCATCATTGGTGTCAGTGGGGGGTGGAGAAGTGTGCCATCGTTGGTGTCAGTGGGGGGGTGGAATAGTGCGCCATCGTTGGTGTCAGTGGGGGGGAGGAAAAGTGCCCCATCGTTGGTGTCAGTGGTTGGAATAATGCCCCATCATTGGTATGAGTGACACCAAGGAAGGGGCACTATACCTCCCACTGACACCTGCTGACCCCTGTTCCAGTATGGTGCTGCTGCAGCCAGCATATGTGGTTGCAGCAGCACCTCTGCACGGCACACTTACCGGCTGCTCCTTCACTCGATTTTCGTGGGGCCGCTCGGCTCCGCCTCCTCGCTGGCGCCGCCCCCCTTAAAAAGTGTCAGCATGCCGTATACCGGCGTATAAGACGACCCCCGACTTTTGAGAAGATTTTCAAGGGTACAAATTTGTCTTATATGCTGGAAAATACGGTAATATAAAGGGGGGGTGCAGCTCTGGTAAAATTCACAGAAATGTTAAAGAAAAGTATAAAAACAATAAGTTCATATATAAATATGCATAATATCGTGACTAGAGATGAGCGAATCGAACCAGGCGAACCGGAATTCGATACGAATTTCAGGAAAAATTTGATTCGCGGCGAATCCGAATATTTGCCTACTTCGGGTGCGCGAATCGAATTTTTCCCGATCAGCCGGCAAAAGTGTCCCTGCAGAGAGCTCCGCTATTTCTGACATTTCTCTGACAGTTCCTTCACATGTACAGCGGTTGAAACATTGTATCTATTAGTTTCCATTTAGGATACAGATGTTTCAACCGCTGTACATGTGAAGGAGCTGTCAGAGAACTGTCAGAAATAGAGGAACTCTGCACATACACTTTTTGCCGGTTTGGAATTCTTATTTTCATCCTACTTCTTCTTCTTCTTCATCCTCATCCTCAGAAGAAGAAGAAGAGGATGAGGATGAAGAAGAAGAAGAAGAAGTAGGATGAAAATAAGAATAATTCCAAGCCGGCAAAAAGTGTATCTGCAGAGCTCCTCTATTCTGCAGATACACTTAGAGGAACTCTGCACATACACTTTTTGCCGGCTTGGAATTAATCTTATTTTCATCCTACTTCTTCATCCTCATCCTCAGAAGAAGAAGAAGAGGATGAGGATGAAGAAGAAGAAGAAGAAGAAGAAGAAGTAGGATGAAAATAAGAATAATTCCAAGCCGGCAAAAAGTGTATCTGCAGAGCTCCTCTATTCTGCAGATACACTTAGAGGAGCTCTGCAGATACACTTTTTGCCGGCTTGGAATTATTCTTATTTTCATCCTACTTCTTCTTCATCCTCATCCTCAGAAGAAGAAGAGGATGAGGATGAAGAAGTAGGATGAAAATAAGAATAATTCCAAGCCGGCAAAAAGTGTATCTGCAGAGCTCCTCTATTCTGCAGATACACTTAGAGGAGCTCTGCAGATACACTTTTTGCCGGCTTGGAATTAATCTTATTTTCATCCTACTGCTTCTTCATCCTCATCCTCATCCTTAGAAGAAGAGGATGAGGATGAGGATGAAGAAGAAGAAGTAGGATGAAAATAAGAATAATTCCAAGCCGGCAAAAAGTGTATCTGCAGCGCTCCTCTAAGTGTATCTGCAGAATAGAGGAGCTCTGCAGATACACTTTTTGCCGGCTTGGAATTATTCTTATTTTCATCCTACTTCTTCTTCTTCTTCTTCTTCTTCTTCATCCTCATCCTCAGAAGAAGAAGAAGAGGATGAGGATGAAGAGGAAGAAGAAGTAGGATGAAAATAAGAATAATTCCAAGCCGGCAAAAAGTGTATCTGCAGAGCTCCTCTATTCTGCAGATACACTTAGAGGAGCGCTGCAGATACACTTTTTGACGGCTTGGAATTATTCTTATTTTCATCCTACTTCCTCTTCTTCATCCTCAGAAGAAGAGGATGAGGATGAAGAAGAAGAAGAAGAAGAAGAAGAAGAAGAAGTAGGATGAAAATAAGAATAATTCCAAGCCGGCAAAAAGTGTATCTGCAGAGCTCCTCTAAGTGTATCTGCAGAATAGAGGAGCTCTGCAGATACACTTTTTGCCGGCTTGGAATTATTCTTATTTTCATCCTACTTCTTCTTCTTCATCCTCATCCTCAGAAGAAGAAGAAGAGGATGAAGAGGAAGAAGAAGAAGTAGGATGAAAATAATTCCAAGCCGGCAAAACGTGTATCCGCAGAGCTCCTCTATTCTGCAGATACACTTAGAGGAGCGCTGCAGATACACTTTTTGCCGGCTTGGAATTATTCTTATTTTCATCCTACTTCTTCTTCTTCTTCTTCTTCTTCATCCTCATCCTCAGAAGAAGAAGAAGAGGATGAGGATGAAGAAGAAGAAGAAGTAGGATGAAAATAAGAATAATTCCAAGCCGGCAAAAAGTGTATCTGCAGAGCTCCTCTATTCTGCAGATACACTTAGAGGAGCTCTGCAGATACACTTTTTGCCGACTTGGAATTATTCTTATTTTCATCCTACTTCTTCTTCTTCTTCTTCTTCATCCTCATCCTCAGAAGAAGAAGAAGAGGATGAGGATGAAAATAAGAATAATTCCAAGCCGGCAAAAAGTGTATCTGCAGAGCTCCTCTAAGTGTATCTGCAGAGCTCCGCTATTTCTGACAGTTCTGGGACATTCACTCCATACAGCAGTTGAAACATTGTATCTATTTGTTTCCATAAATGGATCCATTTATGGAAACAAATAGATATAATGTTTCAACCGCTGTATGGAGTGAATGTCCCAGAACTGTCAGAAATAGGCTATTTCTGACAGTTCTGGGACACTCACTCCATACAGCGGTTGAAACATTGTATCTATTTGTTTCCATAAATGGATCCATTTATGGAAACAAATAGATACAATGTTTCAACCGCTGTATGGAGTGAATGTCCCAGAACTGTCAGAAATAGGCTATTTCTGACTGTTCTGGGACACTCACTCCATACAGCGGTTGAAACCGCTGTATGGAGTGAATGTCACAGAACTGTCAGAAATAGACAGAAACTGTCACAGAACTGTCCTTCTTCTCATCCTTCTCCTTCTTCTCATCCTTCTTCTCATCCTTCTTCTCATCCTTCTCCTTCTTCTCATCCTTCTCCTTCTCCTTCTTCTCATCCTTCTCCTTCTTCTCATCCTTCTTCTCATCCTTCTCCTTCTTCTCATCCTTCTTCTCATCCTTCTCCTTCTTCTCATCCTTCTTCTCATCCTTCTCCTTCTTCTCATCCTTCTCCTTCTTCTCATCCTTCTCCTTCTCCTTCTTCTCATCCTTCTCCTTCTTCTCATCCTTCTCCTTCTTCTCATCCTTCTCCTTCTTCTCATCCTTCTCCTTCTCCTTCTTCTCATCCTTCTCCTTCTTCTCATCCTTCTCCTTCTTCTCATCCTTCTTCTCATCCTTCTCCTTCTTCTCATCCTTCTTCTTCTCATCCTTCTCCTTCTCCTTCTTCTCATCTTTCTTCTCATCCTTCTCCTTCTTCTCATCCTTCTTCTCATCCTTCTTCTCATCCTTCTCCTTCTTCTCATCCTTCTCCTTCTTCTCATCCTTCTTCTCATCCTTCTCCTTCTTCTCATCCTTCTTCTCATCCTTCTCCTTCTTCTCATCCTTCTTCTCATCCTTCTCCTTCTTCTCATCCTTCTCCTTCTGCTCATCCTTCTTCTCATCCTTCTCCTTCTCCTTCTTCTCATCCTTCTCCTTCTTCTCATCCTTCTTCTCATCCTTCTTCTCATCCTTCTTCTCATCCTTCTCCTTCTTCTCATCCTTCTCCTTCTCCTTCTCCTTCTTCTCATCCTTCTCCTTCTCCTTCCTCATCTCCAAGGGCATTTAAATTAAAGGTACAGTGTTCTGCACTAATTTAAAGGCTCTCTGAAGCCTAGAAACCCTTTTTATAAGTTAACTTCGTAGCGAATAAATTCGCATCGAATCGATTTTCTTCCTGAAATTCGCCGAATCAGCCGAATCGAATTTTTGAAAAATTCGCTCATCTCTAATCGTGACACTGTCAGGCAAGTGAGCATAATAAAAGTAATAAGGCAATACTGACCAAGTCAAGATGATGCATGCACCATTTCCCTTATTTAAAGGACAGTGAAGCGTCAACAGCTGTAAGCTGAACCCCTATGACTACAAGCCATAGCTCGAAACGCGTCAGAGTAGAGCTACAGCAGGTTGACGCCACGGCG
The DNA here is from genome assembly GCF_062004578.1 of Staurois parvus. Classification (NCBI taxonomy): domain Eukaryota; kingdom Metazoa; phylum Chordata; class Amphibia; order Anura; family Ranidae; genus Staurois; species Staurois parvus. The sequence goes on from NW_028317874.1 coordinate 11,870,312, forward strand.
CCGGCACCACGAGAGGTCCCGGTGGCCATCTTGACTTGGTCAGTATTGCCTTATTACTTTTATTATGCTCACTTGCCTGACTCCTGGAATAAACATCCTTGACATACTGCACTATTTGCCTCCTCTGTTCTTTTGAGCTCCTGTGGGAGCTGGCTATACTTGCAGAGCGGTCATCCCTGAGTGTGAACCATGAGGCAGTGAATGATACATGACCAGATCTGACCAGACCTATGTGAGCACATCTGATGTTTTTTGATATACAACACAAATGCGCATAAAGTTTGCGTATCTGGTGAGTGCGCAATCTATACCCTATTTTCTCACCTCTTCCGCAGTTTCAGTCATTGGACGTCTGAAGATCTGAGATTTCACTCACATTGTCACCTTGGACTTACCTTTAAGTTGATTGAGTACACCTCTTTCACGATACCAGCCACACACTTAGTGGCACACACATTTGCACCGTGTCACTATATTATGCATATTTATATATGAACTTATTGTTTTATACTTTTTATTTATCATTTCTCTGAATTTTACCAGCGCTGCACCCCCTCTTTATATTACTATAGTAATCAAATGGTACAGGGCCAATCACAGGAAACCTGCACCATGTGATAGCTGTGGCCAGTGATGACAATCACAGTAGTAAACAATGGCATCATGAATGGATGCCAAACACAGATGGAAAATGACTGCTTATACAGTCCTCATCACTGTACTAAGCAATCATAATGTGAAAACAAAACAATGACTTTCTAGAGTAGTACCATGACCACAGCAATGTAGTGACACTATGTAAACAAAAATTATAAAATATAAGTTTGTTTTCATGCTGTCACCAGAGCAAGCACAGTGTCACTTGGGTAACATTGTTCTGCATTGGTGATCATGTACAATGACTAGCAGTGTCCCTGATTATTGCCACACCAGTCCTAGTGTTACCAGACCAATGTAAGTCAGCAGCAGTGTTTAACTGCTGTCATAGTAGTTCTCAGTGTCACCAGATCAGGGTAAGGCCAACAACAGTGTTCTTGATCACTACAACACCAATGCAGTGTTGCCTCTGCCAGCCGCCTGTACTAACCCTGGCCTGTTTTATTGACCATATTTGTGCCTGTTACCTGGACCAATCCTTTGCTTTCTGACCATGTCTCTGCCTGTGGCTTGAACTGACACGTCTGCATGGGGACAGCTGTGTATGAGCAGGATTGACAGCCTTGGCTTACAGGGACTGCTATAGGTGATGCTCCAATAAGGTATATTCGCTAACCTCTCCTATTTAGGCGACCATTATAGTAAATTGGTTTTGATACAATTGGATGATTTGTGTGATACCAGATACAATGTCCAGTATATAATTAGTCCAAAATGTGAAAGTCTCATACTTGTGGTATCGCCATACTTAAGAGAAGTAGCAGAATTTGTTTTGGGTATGCCTATGCTGTATGTGAGAAATATTTTATTAAACTGAAAAAAAAACCTTTCATTTTCTTTCCTGCCTTTTATAAAAACTTGTTGCAAAAAATGACATTTTCAAAATTACACTGTTCTTTCTTGGTGTTTGAAATACCTCCTCTGTTTTGAGGAGGATTCCACAGTTTTTTTCAGTGGTTGGGGAAAGAGAGAGATGACCAACAGGTGGGGTTATGGCTAGTGGCAAAGTGTGACAAGCAATGAGGCATGCTCCCTACCTAAGGACACCCATGAGGAGCTGGAGTCGTCCCTCCTCTAAGTCCTCAGACAGTGAGGAGGTGAAAGATGACTATATATTCGCTGGCATCGATTTTTTTTTTTGCCTTGGTAACTCCCCTGGTGAATGTAATTAAGGAGGCATTGAAATGGCAAGAACCAGTGGAATCTCCCTCCAAACAGAGGAAGTATTTCAAACCCCTCAAGAAAGAACGGTGTAATTTTCTGCTGCTGGTGGAACTCTGTCAAGTAGGTTGTCTAAACTCTGTTCAAGGAGTAAGAGGTTAAACAGTTGGAGTCTGCCCCTTGTTGATGAGGCTAGCTAAGCATGACCCTTTTGCTGCTGGAGGACACAGTGTCATTCAAGAATGGCCTAGACATGCAAATCCATATGGACCTCAAGAAGATGTACATAACTGCTGGGATGGCCTGTGAACCGACCTTGGCTCTAGCAGACATGTCCAAGGCAATGGAAGTGTGGGCGGATGAAGTGGACTTTTTGCTGAAGAGTGTCTCAGAAGGCATAGCTAGGGGTTCAACCATCCAGGAGCTGAAGCTAGTGTCAGGTTTTCTGGGAGAGGCCTTGATTGATGTTATCTGCTTAGATATAGGCTCTGGTCAGTTATGGCTAAGCGGTCATTATGGCTGTGGCCTTGGCTTGCTGATCCTGCCTCTAAGCAGGCTTGCTACAAGATCCCCTTCGAGGGATCTTCTGTCTTCAGCAACAAACTGGACAGCGCTATAGCTGGAGCCATGGGTGGGAAAGTCAGGGTTTCTGCCTCAAGACTGGCACCTGCTAGACCAGAGGAGCACACAGTCCAGGAGACAGAGCACATATTGGTTAATTTTGGCTTGCAAGTCCTTTCTGTTAATGATTCAAATAAAGCCTTTTTGTTCAGCATTCCTGCCCATGTCTTTGTAGGGCTAGTTATTTTCCATACCTATGCTTCCATGCAGTCTGTCGGGAAAAGGGAAATTTTCCTATCAAACACTTAACATAATTTTCATTTTCTGATGGATTCCATGGCAGCAGGAGTTCCCTCCCAGGGTCAGGAGTAGGATAGTTGCAGAACACGGCCTCTGGCTCAGAGCCAAAATTTACAGGAGTGGGGTCCTATGGGTTACCCCCTTCCTGCCAACAATTTTCAGCTTTCAACACTGTTGCACTTTGATAATAACTCAGTCATGCAGCACTGTACCCATATGAAAATATCTTTTTTTTTTTTTTTTTTTAGATACTGTAGATAGAGCTTTCTTTTGGTGGTATTTAATCACCAATGATTTTTTTTTATTTTTTTTGCGCTAGAAATGGGAAAAAAACTAAAAATTCTGAAAAAAGCACGTTTTTCTTGTAGCGTTATAAAATTTAGCAAATCATTTTTCTTAAATTTTAATCATTTTATACTGCTACATTTCTTTGGTAAAAATAAAAACCCCAAATTAGTGTATATTATTTGGTCTGTGTGAACACTGTGGAGTCTGCAAGCTATGGTACCAATCTTTGAAAATTGATCACACGTGATGTACTGACAGCCTATCTAATTTTTTGAGGCCTGAACATGCCAGGACAATACAAACATCTCCCAAATGACCCCTTTTTGGAAAGTAGACAGTCTGAGGTATTTTGTAAGCTGCATGGTGAGTTTTTTTGAAGTTGTAATTTTTTTCCACTTTGGAAAATGTAAGAAATTTGTTTTCCACAAAAATGTCATATTTCTCATACATGGCTTAGGCATACTTGCAACTACATCCCAAAGCACATTCTGCTACTCCTCAGTATGGTGATACCATATATGTGAGACTTTTTTCACAGCCTAGCCACAAAGAAAGGCCCAATATCCAAGGAGAACCTTCAGGCGTTATCCACTTAAAAACCAGGCCGCTTTCTGACACTTTGGCCCTGATTCACTAAGATGTGAGTCTATCAGCAGAGTCTGACCATTCAGACAGACTCCGGTCAATCAATCAGTCGTCTGACCAGCGTCTAGCAAGCTCATTAACGAGCGTCTACTGACTACTTTGCCATTAGTGAATGAGGTATCCCGTCTGGCACATCTTTAGGTGCAATACCGGATATATTCGCTAGATGGCGCATAAGCGCGGGCTTTATTAACATTGGCGTTTTCCTGATAGAAAATTCTAATACAGCTGTACTATTACATTCTGAAAATTCTCTTTTGCTATTTTTTTTTTTTTGCTGTTTCTCCAAAATGATCAGGAAAGTATTGCATTTACTAATGAATGTCATACATTCTATATTCAAATGTTAAACATTTTCACACTTATATCTCAAATAATTTATATACTTCTAATTTCCCAATATAGTTATATATCTTCATTCTCTTTAATCACATAACTATTCTATGTTAAAGACAAGTGCAGCGCTATAAATGCATGTGATCAATAATGAACGCATGTAAAAACCAAAAAGTGCAAAGAATTGCAATAATGATGTAAACTGGTAAATCGTGCTAAAATAAGTTCCTAGAATCATTCCTGAATAATGGAATGTCCTTCGTGTGAGAGTACCAACTCAGAGAGTGCCTATGAATGGCACGTGTGGTCTCTCCGTGACGGACAGTAGTGCATGAACTCGTGAAAGGTAAACCACCCTTGGGACTGGTCTACACTCACCAGAAAAAAAGTATTAATGTGCATGGGTTATACACATCGCACATCTGGGGGTGCAGCGGTATGCTGGCAGCTATGGGTTAGTCATCCAGCTCCATCCATCTATCCATCAGGGTGGGTGCCCAAATGGTCCTGGGGAGGAATTAGCTCAGCCACAGGAGCCAGAAAGGTGCTCAATAGTGTAGTACACTGTCACAGGGGTGGATGACCTTTCACGAGTTCATGCACTACTGTTCGTGGTTATATTTATCTTGTGTAATACCATTTTACTAGTCTATATCATTTGACCAGCGCTCGCTTTATCATTTTTAAACAATGTAACTATTCTACATTATAGCTCAAACTGTGTTTCCCACAGTGGTTTAGTGGTTAGAGCTCAGAACTTACAGCACTTGGGTCATGGGTTCTAATCCCAGTCTTAGCAACATCCCAAAAAAATGGAGATCAATTTTCTGGGTTGTGGCAGGAATATTGATCAATCAATTATGATTTTGCCTAGTGACTAGAAAGTGGATGAATGTTACTTGCGTACTGTTCTTCTGCCAATTAGGTCATGTGCAAGTTTCATGCCGTGTATATTTCATTGTAACTTTTTTCTCTTTTAAATCTGTCTCCTTATACAACTTGACCCCCTCCCCCACCCCATCATCACCTGTCCCATATGCAAATCTATGGATCACCGCCCCACTCTTTAACTATCTATTTACTGATCAAGTGAATGTGTCTCATTTTCTATCAGCTACAGCTCAGATCTCACATTATTATACAATTGCTGATTGTATCTCACCACTAGTCTGATTGAATTCACAATTCCTGGTCAGTCCCGTTCCCTGACCTCTAATAAACTTTAGGGCCAGTTCACACTACATGTGTTTCAGTTGCTTTTTCAGCATCACAAACGCACAGAAAGAAGGTTATATGGTTGTCAATGTCATAGTTCACATCAGCGCTGCATTGTTTCTGCACAGAACTGTACTGGAACACATTGAAACGTCCTTGAATGTACTAAAACGCACATGTCCCTAACTACATTGAATACAAAGAAAATAGAAAAAAATAAGTGGAAGGGATACAAAAATGCAATGTAAACATGTCCAAAACGCATCCAAAATGTACTGGAACACACTAAACATGCATGCCAAAAGGGCATGAAAAAACCCCATCAGGAACACATCTAGACTGTTTCTATAGTGTGAACCAGCCCTTAGGACTTGTTCACACCATTGGTGGTGCAGAAACGCATGCAAGAACACACATTTTCCAGCACAGCAAAGAAATGCAATGCCCTATGTAGATGTGCGCAGGTACCATGATGAAAACGTTGTTGCACCTACACACGTCTATTAAAAACAGCCCCATTCACAGCCACAAATACGCATGGCACCACACTATTGTGCGGTTAGGTGCGACACACTTGGAAAATAACATAAAAATAAGCCAACATGGCTAAAACATATCTTGAAAATATGGGGACTCTGATATCCGGCGACAGTCCGTTCACGAACGAGAAGCAATTCTGCACCCTAAAACCAACATAGAGGAAAGGGATGGTCAAATTGCTGTGCTGCTTCCAAACCACCTCTGGCATGCCAGGGTCATTATGCAGGTCCTCGATGCCAGTTCTTGCCTGCGGCCACAAAATATCCACTGGCCACAAGTGAAGGTGAGTGGAGGACGTGAAGGTGGATTTCTACCAGCTTCAACCGCAAGCAGTACCACTCCTGAAAAATGAGAGCAAATAATCATTGACACGTCATCATGACAGTCAATTCTCAGTGCAGGCTATCTAGAGTGTCTTTCCTTTTTAACCATTTCAAGAGTTCAAGGAAACATTCTTGGAGCATCTACTGTGTTTGGAAAGGCCAAAGGCCTCCCCCTCCCCCAGGCACACTAATGCTTATGCAGGCCATAGACGGGGAGAAAAACAGCCGATTTTTCTTTTAAAAAATGAAAAATCGGTTGTTCAAGCGGCCGACGTTACCAGCAATGGTAAAAAAAAAAATCGGGCGATTTTCATCCCGTCTACAGCCGGCAAAAAGTGTCCCTGCAGAGAGCTCCGCTATTTCTTTGACAGTTCTTTGACATTTATAGCGGTTGCAACAATGTATTTGTATCCATTTCGGATACAGATGTTTTTATTCGGAAACAAATAGATACAATGTTGCAACCGCTGTAAATGTCAAGGAACTGTCAAAGAAATAGCGGAGCTCTCTGCAGGGACACTTTTTGCCATACTGGAATTCCTCTCATTTTTCATCCTTCTTCTTCCTCTTCTTCTTCCTCTTCTTCTTCATCATCATCCTCTTCTTCCTCTTCATCATCTTCTTCTTCTTCTTCATCATCATCATCCTCTTCTTCTTTTTCTTCTTTTTGTCTTCCTCTTGCAGGTCACTGCTCATGTGCAGATTTTTTATCAGTAAAAAAATTGGCCGATTTGCCCATCATTGCCGCGAAAATCGGCCGATCGGCAAATTCGGCCGTTTTTTTCCAACTTTACCAAAAAAAAAAATCTGCCAAAATACCGAAAAACGGCCGAACAAATAGCCCACTAACGATCCGAAAATCGGCCGATTTTATTTTCGGCCGAAAAATCGGCCGATTTTCGACCCATCTATGGCCTGCATAAGATATGGTGTGGCCCTAGGGTCAATGTGTGTTTAGAATACTTCCAAAATGCACATACAAAAACACTACATCCAAATGCATGTTGCATTTCTATAGCATGTTAAACAGAAGAAAAATGCACTTACATAATGTTAACATGCGCAAGTAAAAATAGACAAAATCCACATCCTTTTATTCTGGCTTCACATACATGCATTGTGGTCTAACACCGCACTCCTGGGCAAATCACATGCAATTTGTGTGCGTTGCAATTAGAGACAAACATTTTGCACACCTCAAATTGCACCGCATCCGGGCCAAAAATGTGCAGGACCCTTTTTCAGGGTATGCACATGGGTGTGAATAGGCATGCCATCCAATTTGGCAAATCGCAATACGCTTTGTGTACCAATATTGGTGTGTTGGTAACTTCACCTAGAAAGCCGCAGCAGGTGGCATGAAGGGGTTGCGGTTGTGATGCGGTGCAGCGCTTGCACAGAAAACACTGCAAATTTCACATCGCATCTGTGTGACACCAGAATGTGCCAATATGTGGCTTGACAAAGCACAGTGGTCAGTGCAGATTATTTTCAATCCATGTTTTTTTACACTTTTCATTCACTGGTTTAACTCAGGTGATCATTAATCACAATTATCTCCGGAGATCACATGCAGCCCCTCAACCATCTATACATATCTCTGGAAATCTATACAGATCTCCTTGAAAAAAAGTCTCCTCTCCTCTTCGGAAAACAATTGTCCTCCACCTCATAAACAGGGGGACAGAGAAGACTTCTCCTTGATAACTAAAATCAGATGAATTATCTGTGCTTAATAAACATACACCAATACTGCAAATGCATTCTACTATCCAAGGCATTGCACACTAACGCATTGCACACTAGAAATGTCAAATGCGTTAGTGTGTACAGTGCATGAGTGTAAAATGCTTTAGTGTACACTGCAGTGTACAACGCATTGCACACTGTAATACTCTGTACAAAGTAATACCGTGTACACCCACACATTGTAGACTGTAATGCACTGTACTCTGTCATGCAGGATGGAGCAACGCATTGCACACTGTGATACCGTGTACACCCACACATTGTAGATTGTAATGCACTGTACACTGTCATGCAGGCTGGAGCTACGCATTGCACACTGTGATACGCTGTCCACTGTCATGCAGAATCCAGCAACGCATTGCACACTGTTATACCATGTACACCAACACATTGTAGAATGTAATGCATTATACGCAGTATACATGTCCAGATATTCAAAGATTAGCCATGAAGGCCTAGCTGGTTACCTATTTGGCGACCGCAGATAGCCGAATAACGCTACACTGCATCCAGGCAGCTCTGGGAGGGTGTCATATGACATCCTGGCAGAACGCGCTCTCCATGATTGCTGTGTCCTAAGGACACAGCTGATCACGTGATGTGGTAAAGACCAATCACAGCGGCTTTTTACCATGTGATCAGCCATGTCCAATGACACGCTGATCACCGGGAAATGCATTTGCCGGGTCTTGGCTGCACTTTCATCACGCTGTCAGAATGTGTGGAAAGTACTGCCGAGAACCAGCAGTTATCAAAGCAGGGGTCGGCCCCGATGATCAGTGCCCACCAGTGCCACCCAACAGTTCCGCCCACCTGTGGCCAGCAGTGCCGCCTCATCAACGCACATCAGTGTTGCTAAATTACCAGTTTACCAAATGTTATAATATAAACAGACTTTTATTCATTATGAGCTATTTTGTGGTTTATCGAGCAAAAAGTGAAACTCACAGCAGCAAGTCAATACCACCCAAAGAAAGCTCTATTTGTCTGAAAAAACTGATACAAATTTAAGATGGGTACAATGTGGCATGACCGCACAATTGTCATTCAAAGGGTAACAGTGCAGAAAGATGAAAATTGGCCAGGACAGGAAGGGGGTATGAGTACCCAGTAGGCAAGTGGTTAATATAATTGACCCATCAATACCCAGGAGCTAATGTACAGATAAGTAGCATGTGCACCAAGTGAGATTCTGCTAGGCCCCACCCACAAAATTACAATTCCTTGTCCCTCACATGTTATAAACATATTTGCAATGGCCACAGTTACTTTACATATAAGAATCATCTCCTCAGTTGAGAACTGTGCTCTCGCCATGTCCAAATGCCAATAAAGTTATCAAAATTTTCAACCAACACAAAACCTCCAACCACTTCTCATCCACTTACACTCCCAACAACCACTTCCGGGTGCGCGCGCACCAGATGACGGACTTCCAGGAGGATAGCTGCTCGTGCGCCATGGGGGACACCTGTTTGGCGTTTATTTGTGCACGATCGCGCATATCTATGCACGATCGCTCATTTCTATGCACGGCTATGATAGCTTTCGCGAATGTGTGTTTTAGTGATTTTTTTCTTTTTAAACCTTGGCTAATATATATTTGTTGCCAAAGGCCAAAAATCAACATACAGTGGGGACTATTTTATTACTGTAAATCAAATTGTAGAAAACCTGTAACTGGCTGCACAGTGAATGTGACATATTCATTAGTACATAACAATATTGTGGTGCAAGCAGGTTTTTTATTTTTTTGTTTGGTTTTGAAAAAGCCAGTTTGCACCCACTTGCATATTCACGCTCTTACAAGCTACATTTGAGCAGATTATATAAGTATACAAAGTAACTATTAAGGTTGTTCATATATTGAACATAAAATAAACACAAAAACATCGGTCATACATTTATTGATCAAATATATCTTCATTTATTTGGTCAGCAGGAACAAGTAGGTACAGTCAATATCTTGGTGAGTCACAAAAATAGGATTGATGTGGCAAAAATAAAACACTTCTGCTCATAAGAGCTTACAATCTAAAGATACTTCTAATGAACTGTGTGTGCTCAGGTTATAGCAGGAAACAAAGGGGAAGATGAATCAAGTAACATTTTCGTGCACATAAGGTTTACTTACACAATCATTTAGTATAAAGATCCATTCACAAAAAAAGTCTACACATCAAAATATAAAGAAAACAAGACATATGTGAAAAACCCCTCCCACCTCTACAAATCCCCTCCCACCTCTACAAATCCCCTACACATACATTTGTCAGCAGGTTTGTAAGAAAAATGCATTTGAGTCTAAATAAGCAAGCAAAATTAAAAGAGCAGATTTTAAACAAAACGATTGACATGTGTGAGGCTTTCAATGCAAAAAGAAAAAACACAATCATTGTGCAATAACACACAAACACACTTTACAAGGCCAAAAATATGCAAACATTTCCAGCCCACTTCCAAACACAGCCTGAGTGGTGTCTGGGGCAATTCAGCACAAAATCTCTTCCTCCCCCAAACCACTACAAGCAAGGACTTAGTCACAAACCACCCGGCCTAGTAACAGGCCAAATCACTCCCTACTGCACATCTTTATATAAGCTAGGTTGTATTTGGAGCGTGCCAAACAAGGCCCCACACCCAATGAAGCCACACCCACCACTGACCTTAGTTTGGTCAGTGAAAGTGTTTTCACCTGATGAATCCGCTTCCTACCTGCATTAACCCTTGGTATACAGGCCCCACAAATCAGAAAGATATATACAGTGAAATGTATGTGTGCAGCATACAACAGAACATTGAGCAGGGATGTGAAAGGGAACCCCAATTGGAACCTTTATTGCTACTATGGTCACAATTCCCTCCAGATTCTCGCATGAGTTAAGACAGTCACATGACCACATCTTGTATGCAATACTGAAAATGACAAATCGATTTGACTAGTATGGTGAATTTCCCATCAATTGGTAAAACACTCCAGAAATCAAACATCACCAAACATTACACTCTGGGCAAAGCTGATTTACAAATCATGCAACTTACAGTAAAGTTGACCATTTCAATGCAATTTTCAAGACATCTGACACAGATCTCTATGCAAATTGCCACTAAAGTAGTACATGTACTACTATAGAAATCAGTGTTTGAAACGCACCCATGTGGTCGCTCTAATAGCAGACAATAGGGTGCGACTTTGCAGACGATTTACAGCTTGCATGTTGTGCAAATCACATGCCAAGTCCCACTCAATGAGCACGCTATTGGAGCGTTCATATTGTTGTGGTTCAAACTTGGTAGGAGCCGCAAGTAATAATAGAGTAATGAATACACTACTTTTCATGCAATTTGCTGAGAGATCGATGTCGAATGTCTTGCAAATTGCACTTGAAATCACCATGTACCCCGACTTTGAAATCATGCAACTTCTATGCAAGTCACATGATGTGACTGTGGTGTCAATAACACCACTTAGAAATCTGCTTTAATGTGACCGGGTAGCCCCCAGTAACATTGTTTGCGATTGCCATGCAATTGGCATGACAGGCGACTTGCAAATCGTAGACCAAGTCGCACCCTATTGGCCACTGTAGGCTCTGTTCACATCCAATTGGATTGTGAACTCGTGCAACTTCACTGTAAGTTGGACAATTGCCGCATCGGATTAGATGTGACAGTGGTGTTGGCCCCCAGTAACATTGGGTGCAATTTGCCATGCAAAGAGCAAGCTGCTGGCCATGCCAATCACATGACAAGTCACATCCAGGGTGTGCAATTTCAGGTGCGATTTGTGCATTGACATCGTACCTGATATTGGATATAATGAATGTGAGTGTATTAACATACACCATTTGTTGCAGCGAGAGTTCAAAGGTATTTGAGAATTGTGGCCATTTATTAGCAATTTAACATCTAGACTCAAATAGAAATCGCAATGCTACACACAATTGAAAACACAACTAGTTAGTAATTCTCTAGAAAACACAGTAAAATTGGCAACTTAAAGAGTAATTTTCAATTGCATATAGTGTGAGCGAAGCAGGAAAATCAACAAAGGAAATAAATCTTTGAAGGCGTGCGGTACCTGCCTGCTGGGATAAGGGTCTGCTATGCATTTGGGGGAAAAATGCACGCCAGGATTTGTGACAAGTTTGATGTGTGGATTCACCAACCGAGTCTTTTCTCTCTCGCTCACTCTTCTGAATGTCTCTCTTTATCACTCCTCAGTATGTATCTCTCGCTCATTCTTCTTCGTCTCACTGGCTCGCTCTTCTCTCTCGCTCACTCTTCTCTCTCGCTCACTCTTCTGAATGTCTCTCTTTATCACTCTTCATATGTATCTCTTGCTCACTCTTCTTCGTCTCACTCTTCTCTCTCTCTGTCAGCTCTTTGCTTGCCAAATCCTTCACAAAAGTGGGTGGAGTGTAAACCATCATTATCAAATCTATTAGTGATTCAGGCCCTTATCTTATACCATTGTATGACATTCACATAAGGTGCAGCTTTGAAGGTGTTTCAACAGACAAGGCCTCATTCTAATTCACATTTTAGGGATCATTTAGACAGAATGCAAAGATGTTGCCAGAACATGTATGTGAAGACAGCCACACACGGAGCTCATGCTACTACCTCGCCGGGGTTGGGATTCGAACCGACAACCCTAGAGTTGTGAGGCAGCAGTGCTAACCACTAATCCACGGAGCTACATTGCTAACCCAGCCTGTATTTCTGTGCTGTGAATCAATCTTAGGTCCCTGGGCATGGTCAGTTTAACTAGCCAGATATCTCCAATGTGACACAAATGTTGTGCTATGTTGCCAATTCACATGTATGATGGTTCTATGTATCCCAATACAAAGGATTGCAATACTAATACAGGCGTACCTTGGTTTACCAACGCCTCAGGGAACGTCATATTTGGGGTACAAATGCCAAACCATTTCAGTTAATTGGTCTGTTTACAAATGTTTGAATAATTTGGTATGGGCATGTGGCCTGGTATGGTTCAGGAGGGGGGAGGCGCTCGCTCGTCCCCCCCCCCTTTCCTGACCTGCCGGGCTGCATGCTCGGATAAGTATGTGTTATGGATTTTGGGGGGTACCCCATGCTGTTTTTTATTTAATTTCAGCGTGGAGGTACCCCTTAACATCCATACGAGACCCGAAGGGCTTAGTATGGATGGGAGGGGGGACCCCACGCCAGTTATTTAAAGAACTGTTTCTAAATCCCTGCAATACTTTGACATTCAACTGTCAGTGGGGAAATCCGCCGACAGCTGAAACATGAGCGCTGCATTGGTTTTCACTACTAAAACGCCGCATGAGTTGATAACATAACTCATGCGGGATTGTAGGAGCGACAGCCATGAGTTAATGTTTCATCTGTCAGCGAGGTTCCCCACTGACAGCTGAATGTAAAATAATTCCCTTTATTGCATAAATAATAGAAAAAAAGCGTGGGTCCCCCCTCCCATCTGTACCAAGCCCTTTGGATCTAGTATGGATATTAAGGGGGAACTCCACGTCGAAATGTAAAAAAAAAAACAGCGTGGGTCCCCTCAATATCCATACCAGACCCTTATCCAAGCATGCAGCCCGGCAGGTCAGGGAAGGGGGGGGGGACGAGCGAGCACCCCCCCTCCTGAACCATACCAGGCCACATGCCCTCAACATGGGGGGGGTGCTTTGGGGCAGGGGGGGCTCCCCCCCCAAAGCACCTTGTCCCCATGTTGATGAGGACAAGGGCCTCTTCCCCACAACCCTGGCCGGTGGTTGTGGGGGTCTGCGGGCGGGGGGCTTATCAGAATCTGGAAGCCCCCTTTAACAAGGGGGCCCCCAGATCCCGCCCCCCCCCCCTACGTGAATGATTCTGCGGTACACGGTCCGCAGACTCATTCACAAAAAAACTAAGTGTGGTGTAAAAAAAACACAGTACAGGGTCTTTGACAAGTCCTTTATTAAAACAATGTCCCCCGAAGTAGATCCAACGTCAATCGCGGCGGCGGCAGGGACCCGAAAAAAAAAATAAAAGTTCCGCTCCCGTCGGAGGCTTCCAGCCTAGTGAAGAAGAGGCTAGCTGACAGTTCTTATATAGGTATGGGGCGGGGCCAGCCGGGGACATCATCTGAGTGACCCGCCCCATGTCACATGCTTGCTGTTCCTGGCTGGCCCCGCCCCATACCTATATAAGAAATGTCAGACTGTCTCCTGCATTCAGCTAGTTAGCCTCAGTGGAGAGACAGGGTGACATTTCTCAAATAGGTAAGGGGCGGGGATGATGTGCCCGGCTGGCCCCGCCCCATACCTATATAAGAACTGTCAGCTAGCCTCTTCTTCACTAGGCTGGAAGCCTCAGACTGGAGCGGAACCTTTTTTTTTTTTTCTTTTTTCGGGTCCCTGCCGCCGCCGCCGCCGCCGCCGTGATTGACGTTGGATCTACTTCGGGGGACATTGTTTTAATAAAGGACTTGTCAAAGACCCTGTACTGTGTTTTTTTTACACCACACTTAGTTTTTTTGTGAATGAGTCTGCGGACCGTGTACCGCAGAATCATTCACGTAGGGGGGGGGCGGGATCTGGGGGCCCCCTTGTTAAAGGGGGCTTCCAGATTCTGATAAGCCCCCCGCCCGCAGACCCCCACAACCACCGGCCAGGGTTGTGGGGAAGAGGCCCTTGTCCTCATCAACATGGGGACAAGGTGCTTTGGGGGGGGGAGCCCCCCTGCCCCAAAGCACCCCCCCCATGTTGAGGGCATGTGGCCTGGTATGGTTCAGGAGGGGGGGGCGCTCGCTCGTCCCCCCCCCCCTTTCCTGACCTGCCGGGCTGCATGCTCGGATAAAGGTCTGGTATTGAGGGGGACCCACGCTGTTTTTTTTTTACATTTCAGCATGGAGTTCCCCCTTGATATCCATACCAGACCCGAAGGGCTTGGTATGGATGAGAGGGGGGACCCACGCTGTTATTTTTATTTTATTTTTTTTTATTGCGGACCTTTATTTTTACATTCAGCTTTCAAAATAAATTTTATCTAGACCTTCAAAATAAGTAAAATCATAACAGAAATAATTATAAAGGATAAGAAACAAAAATATAATCACTAAAACGAAGGAAATCTAATTAGATTACATGAAGATATGCTTAATGCTGTTTATTAAACACAGTAGTCGCGACCGAGTGCCGGCTGTCAGAGGAATCCACAATCAGATTCACTATTAGTCAGTGGCTAAAAAGCAAACGCCCATGGCAGAGGACTAAAATGTGTTCTGCACATGCTCAGTTCTATCTGCCAAAGACACTGCACGGGCATCTAGATTTTTACTGTGTCGATTTCCTTGAGAAAAACGTTTTTTAACACATTCTTAATTTTTTTGGAAATAGCAGATATTGTTTAAAGTGAAGTCCTGATATTTGGCAAAGCAAATTTCTAAGTGAACATGTCTCTACAGTGATTTTTCATGGTGTTAGACGTGCTTCTTAGCAAGTCTGCTTTTGTGAGTCTGATTCCGGGCGTGTGTCTTTTTGTGAATTAGATTGGGCGTCTGCTTATGGGCTCTGCTCAATAGTGAATTAGGTTGCAGGGTCAAAAATGGACGGACGCCCATGAAAATTGGGCTTAAGCCCATAAATATGCGCCCACGCCCAATAGTGAATCAGGGCCTTTTTGTTTACAAGCAAAAATCAGTATTTTTGTTAGAACTCACAAACCTATATATTTTTTTTAGCTGAGGCCCTAGAGAATAAAATGGTGGGTTTGGCAAATTTTTATGTCACAAAAAGTAAAAAGTAATTTTACACACTAGTGCAAAAAATACACTTTAATGTATTTTAATGCACACAAACACAATATAATACTAATTGTATTTGTAAAATATGGTGTTGCGCTGAGTAAATAGATACCAAACATGTCACGGTTTAAAATTGGGCATACTTGGTGGTTCCTGAGCCCAGACTTTATTTTCTGCAGCAACTGGTTGCCTGGGATTTGCCTGATAATACTGATCTCACTATTAGTTTGATTTACCTTCCTGATCCCACCATTTCGGCTCTTTCTAATCTTGAGATGGCTCTACTGGTCCTTCCATCCATGGCTCCAACTGCTGACCTCTTGAGGTGCGTCTGGAGTACGTTAAAAGCGTCCTTTCATATTACTGGCTTTCTTTCCCTTGTGAAATAATCCGCAATATGTAGAACTGGCTAAATGAGGTTTTTCACGACTGGAGGGTTCGAGGCCTGAAATTTGTTTCTCAGCTGTATTCAGGGGCAATCCTAAAGTCCTTTTCTCAATTGCAAATGGAATTTACACATAAGCATTTTTATCATTATCTTCAGCTATGCCATGCGATACAGGCTCAGTCTTTGCTCTCTAATCTCACATTGACAGACTGTTTTTCTTAAGGCTGTCACTCAGGCAACCCATAAGAACGGTATGGTTTCTCTGGTATACCTCCAGCTATTGCCCACAATACAGGATAAAGCTAGTCTCTGAAGCAGGGCGCAGTGGTCCCAGGATATTGGAGAATTTGCTGGAGATGTCTGGGATACTGCCCTGGAATCTGTTACGAGAATTTCTCTTTCTCCCTTTCATATATTGTTTCAATCGTTTATTCTCCATCGAGCTTATAGGACTCCTGTGTAACTATCGGTGGGGCAGGCGGGATTCACCTGATTGTCCGAGGTGTAGGGTCCAACAGGGTGATTTCATTCATATGCTTTAGCGTTGCCCCAAGTTATGTATTGGAGTGAGGTTCTCCAATTTATTTCTCTAGTATCGCAATATACTGTTCCACAGGTTCCCTTGCATTGTCTGTTGGGGGCACTGGACCAAGAACTGTTCCAACCAGGAGGGTATATTATGGTATCTAGACTTTTATATCTGGCTAGGAAGTTGATAACAAGGTACTGGTTATCATCGGCTCCTCCGACTAGTAAGCAATGGATAGATTATGTTAATTCTTTTCTCCCACAGGAGAAACTCACGAACCAACATCGCAATGGTTATTGTAAGTTCCAGCAGGTATGGCGGGGTTGGCTGGATACACCTGGGCTCGCCCTCCTCAATTGATAGTGGACAGACTTCTGAAGGTGTGATATTTTATATCAGGTGTGTGGCTATGCTCCTCCCCCGGGGGAGTTCATGTGCATCTTCCATTCTTTTTGATGAGATGTCTCAGGTGAACTTGTTGATGTGGGTTTTTTGTTATTGTTTGAAGACATGTTTTGGGCTTTGTTCCTTTCCCCCATTTCTGTTTACATCTTGTCAGGGAGGAATAAGATGTGAAAAAGAAAAACCAAGTTATTGTTAAAGTTTTGGATCCTTGTAGTCTCTGTTTTGTTTGATTACCATTTCTGTTATTCTGCCTATTACGGGATCTGCGTATCCAAATTGTTCTATTTGTGTAATCATGCTGTTTCAGTAATGTCATTGTGGATTCTGTAAGTACTGTTCCATTTTCTCTATTATCTTGACCATAAAAGTAGTTTAGATTAAAAAAAAAAATTGTAAAATGGCACCAAACTTCGATCTAAAAATCTCCATAGACAACGTTTTATGATCCTTTATAGGTTACCAGCTTAGAGTTACAGAGGAGGTCTGCTGCTAGAATTATTGCTCTTGCTTTGCTGCAATACCTCACGTGTGGTGTGATCACCGTTTACATATGTGTACAGAACCAACTTGTGCATTTGCCTTTTGGTTGATTGGGAAACTTCGGCCCAGGAATAAAAAAAAAAACTGGTTCCATGCAGAAGACATGCCTTCTAATATCAGTTTGTATCAGTTCATACAGTAGATCATATCCTCTCAGCTCTGCATTTTCAGTCTGGAGTACTTCTTTAATATGGAAGAATAAGCTGTAAACTGCACAATGAGTAGATTTAGTAAAAATATTAGTCTAACGTGAAAGGAAAAACCATGAGATGATCTGAGTGCAGAGTAACGTGAAAGTTGTGTGAAACAAATATATTTGATGAATAGATATGTTACCAAGAACTTAAAGTGATTGTAAATGTTTTTTATGAGTAGGTTTATACTTACCAGCAATGGATTGAGTGAGGGCTCAGGTAAGTAAAAAGGGGGTGACGGGGGATTCTGATGCCTGAACATTTTTTATCTTAATGCAAGGAATGCATTAAGGTAAAAATGCTTAGGCTTTATAACTACTTCAAAGTGCAACTAAAGATAAAAAAAAAAGAGATTGCATAATGTATATGCTTTAGGTTTCAACTCTGTTTTTTCATCCTGTTAATTTAAAATTCTGTACACATTTAGTCCCAATAAATATTGTAGAATTGTTCCAGAGATCCCCAGCTGTAGGGGGGGGCACACATTTTTAATATTGAAAACATTTCCAAATGAAAAATATTGAATAAGAAATTTACTTTTTTTTATTTACATACTATCAGTATACCTGATCACTGCCACACCATTCATATGATGACACTGTACTGCACTGGTGACAGTATGTAAAAAACAAATTGTGAAAAAAAATGCAAATTTTATTTAATTTTTTCATCTTCCAAACAATTGTGGCAAAATACAATTTCAGAAACCATTCCATGCCTCTTACTAAATACCTCAGACTGTCTAAAGGGGTCATTTTGGTAGTAATTGTACTGTTCTGGCATTCTATGGCCTCAAGAAATGAGATAGGCCAGCAGTACATCAGGATTGATTTAATTTTCAAATATATATACACCATAGTTTGTAGACACTATAAGTTTCAAATAAACCAATTAATATACACTTCTTGGGATTTTTTTTTACCAAAGACCTGTAGCAGAATACACTTTAATTCATTAAGAAATTTTGATTTATTTTTTTTATTGGATATGTTTAACATAAATTAGAAAATATTGTTTTCGTTTTTTCCATTTATATAATAAAAACCCAATGGTAATCAAATTCCACTAAAAGCTGTTTTGTGTGAAAAAAATGATAAAATTTCATTTGGGTACAGTGCATGACCACACAATTACCAGTTAAAGCAGCACAGTGACGAATAGCATAAAATGGCCTGGTCATGAAGGGGGTAAAACCTTCCTGAGTTCAAGTGGATAACATACAGTACATTCAATATGCCTTCTCTAGGAGAAGGCACATAGTAATGACTTAGTTGAGTTGAAAGCTAAGTTCCAACATGGACCAAAAGTAGCACCATGTATCTCCCCAGATGGTGAGCAATGAGGTCCACCTTAAGGATGACTGGAGGGTGATAAAATATACAGTAATGCCCAAAGATATTGGCACCCCTGCATTTCTGTCAGATAATGTAACACTTTGCCTAGAAAATTGTTGCAATTACAAATGCTTAGGCATTCTTGTGTTTATTTCTTTTGTTTGTACTGGTATGACACAAAAAAGTAGAGAAACAAAAAGCTAAATCTGACATTCCACAAAAAACTCCAAAAGTGGACTAGACAAAATTATTGACACCTTCTCAAAATTGTAAGAAATAATTGCATTCCAAGTTTGTGATGCTCCTGTAATTTGTAATTAAACTCACCTGTATCAATTAACAGGTGCTGACAATATAGAAATCACTCCGCCAACCAGTTAAAATGGTGAAAATTTGACTCAACCTTTTTGTTGTGTGTCTCTCTGTGTCACATGGAGTGTGGAGAAGAGAAAGAGAAGCAAAGAATTGAGGATTTGAGAAGAAAAAATGTGGAAAAGCATGGACAATCTCAAGTCCATCTCCAGAGATTATAATGTTCTTGTGTCCACTGTGTGCAACATTGTCAAGAAGTTTACAGCCATGGAACTGTAGCTAATCTCCTTGGATGTGGACGAAAGAGAAAAATTGATCGAAGATTGCAACAAATGATTGTTCGAATGGTGGCTAAAGAACCTCAATGAACTTCCAGACAAATTCAAGCTGACCTTCAGGCACAGGGTACAACTGTGTCAGCTTGCAGTATACGTCGCCATCTGAATAAAAAGGGATGCTATGGTAGGAGACCCAGAAGGACCCCACTGCTGACACGGAAACATGAAAAAAAAAAAATCCAGATTGGAATTTGCCAAAACTTACCTGAAGAAGACGAAATCCTTTGGGAGAATATGCTGTGGACAGACAAAACAAAATTACAGCTTTTTGGTAAATCCCATCATTATACTGTTTTCAGAAAAAGAAATGAGGCCTTTAAAGAAAAGAATACAGTCCCTACAGTCAAACATGGTGGAGGTTCAATGATGTTTTGGGGTTGCTTTGCAGCTTCAGGCACTGGATGTCTTGATGGTGTGTGGGGCATTATGAAATCTGAAGACTACCAAAAAATTCTGGGGTACAGTGTAGGGCCCAGTGCCATGAAGTTTTGTCTCATTCAGAGGTCATGGGTCTTGCAGAATGACAATGACCCAAAGCACACATTAAAAGCACCAAGACATGGTTAAAGACAAAGTGCTGGAGAATACTAAACTGGCCAACAATGAGTCCAGATCTAAATCCAATAGAGCACCTGTAGAGAGGTTTCAAAACAGCAGATAGG
The DNA here is from genome assembly GCF_062004578.1 of Staurois parvus. Lineage (NCBI taxonomy): Eukaryota > Metazoa > Chordata > Amphibia > Anura > Ranidae > Staurois > Staurois parvus. The sequence continues at coordinate 11,890,569 of NW_028317874.1, forward strand.
AAAATGAACCCTTCAATATGAGAGACTTGGAGCAGTTGGTGAAAGGAGAGTGGTCCAAATTCCAGTAGAGAGGAGTAAGAAACTCATTGATGCTTACAGAAAACGATTGATTTCAGTTATTTTTTCCAAGAGTTGTGCTACCGAATATTAAATTGAGGGTGCCAATAATTTTGTTCAGTCAGTTTTTGGAGTTTTGGGTGGAAGGTGTCAGATTTGGCTTTTAGTTTCTCCACTTTTTTGTGTCATACCAATACAAATAAAAGAAATAAACATAAGAATGCCTAAACATTTGTAATTGCAACAATTTTCTGGCCGAAGTGGTGCATTATCTGACGGGGTGCCAATATTTATGGCCATGACTGTATACTGGTGGCAGGAGGTAGCTATTCCCCAAGGTCAATATTCTGTTCACTATCAACAGTAAATGGACATTTCCTCCTACCCATAATCAACTGATGAAACTTTATATTTGTGGACATTATTATGAATTGTAAAGAGATTGGCTGCATCAAATCGTCAAATCCCAGCCAGAAAGTTTGCATGTTTTCCCTGTGCCTGCTTGGGTTTCCTCCCACACTCCAAAGACTTGCTGGTAGGTTAGTTGGCCCTAATATGTGGACTTATGAATGTAAGTTAGGGACCTTAAATTGTAAGCTCATTGAGGGCAGGGACTGATGTGAATGTACAATATATATGTACATCATCAGCGCTAAATAAGTACCAGTAATAAATACAACTACTTTAGTAACCACTGCAAGGCAAAACAATACAACAGAAAAGGGGAAATCAACACATTGAAAATATCCTGCCTATGTGGAGGTCAATAAAGAGAAAAAGAAAACAGCAAAAACTTAAAAAATTAACTATATTGCAAATGTAGTTGCCATAATTACCCATAAACATTTCATACACCAAGGGCAGCTATGTTCCAATTTAGACAGTATAATATACAAACAAAGGCACCCATTTCCAAATATAATGAATCCAACCCCCCTCCACTAGTCAGTAGGACAGAGGCATGATGCTCCAAGTCCTTATTAATTAACCAGTTCCCCCCAGCCTATAGCGGATTGGTGGCTGGGCGGGACTTTCATCCCTTCGGGTGGACATCATATGACGTCCTCCCAGCCACGCTGATTGGTGGTGAGCTGTGTCCCTCAGACACAGCGCATCACTGATCAGGATAAAGAGACAATGACTTTGGCTCTTTACCATGTGATCAACAGCTGATCACATGTAAAAAACTGCTGTTTTTCAGCATTTCTTTTCCTCAGTGCTGTCACTGTCTGAGGAAAGGAAAGTTTCTAACCTGCTTTCCTGAGGCAGGGGACATTTACACCGATAATCAGTGCAGCCCATCAGTGCAACCTCATTTTGCCTATTTGCACATTTTTATAACAGAAACTAAGAGTTTTTTTTTTCAAATGTTTAGCAAAAAAGAAAAAACCCAGCTGTGATGAAATACCACTAAAAGAGAGCTACAGTGTCTGCCTAAAAAAAATGATAAAAATTTTATTTGGGTACAATGTTGCATGATCGCACAATTGTCATTCAAATTATGACAGTGCTGAAAATTGAAAATGCCCAGTAGGCTAGTGGTTAAGCCTTGCTTCATCTTGAATAATAAGGTTATTAACAAATAACTATGCTAAAAAATATAATGGTGTTATGTTACACAGACATTTCATTGTCTGAGCCGAGAGAGCAAGCTGAGAGCTCTGTCACTCTGATGCCACCCTATCACCTACCCATCTAGGTAGAGACACACCCTTTCAAATATCTTAAGATTCTGCCATCTCTTTCAATTTCATCTACCAGATGGCACCACTGGACTGTGATCACATCTTAAGATACTGGTCAATTTTTCACAGAATGATCTGTCACATCCAGGTGGCCTGCCAACAGACCTTTTCAAATAGCATTTCAAGGCTGTTTTATGGCCCCATTTTGGAAATTCCATTTGTGAAAATCAATATCAAATATGGCCCTACAAGGGGATACAGTTGCAAGAAAAAGTATGTGAACCCCTTGGGATTACGTGGAGTTTTGCATGAATTGGGCATAAAATGTGCTCTGAATGTCATCTAAGTCACAACAATAGAAGAACACAGTCTGCTGAACATAATACTACACAAACATTAGATGTTGCCATGGTTTAATTGCACATAACATGTAAACATTCACAGTGCAGGGAGGAAAAAGTATGTGAACCTTTGGACTTAACTGATTGACCCTCCTTTGGCAGCAATAACCTCAACCAAACATTTCCTGTAGTTGCAGATCAGACCTGCACAACGATCTGGAGTAATTTTGGACCACTCCTCTTCACAAAACTGTTTCAGTATAGCAATATTCTTGGGATGTCTGGTGTGAATCGCTCTCTTAAGGTCATGCCATAGCATTTCAATCGGGTTGAGGTCAGGATTATAACTGGGCCACTCCAGAAGGCGTATTCTGTGCTGTTGCAGCCATTGTTTTGTTGAATTACTTGCATGCTTTGGGTCATTGTCCTGTTGCATCACCCATCCTCTGTGGAGCTTCAGTTGGCGGACAGATGGTAGTACGTTTTCCTGCAAAATGTCTTGATAGACTCTGGAATTCATTTTCCCATCAATGACAACAATCCGTCCAGGTCCTGAGGCAGCAAAGCAGCCCCAAACCATGATGCTCCCTCTGCCATGTTTTACAGTGGGGATGAGGTTTTGATGTTTGTGTGGAGAAAAAAAGGCACAGCACACCTAGTGTTGTGTTTTCTTCCCAAACAACTCAATCTTGGTTTCATCTGTCCACAGTATATTTTGCCAGTAGTGCTGTGGAACATCCAGGTGCTCTTTTGCAAACTTCAAACGTGCTTCAATATTCTTTTTGGACAGCAATGGCTTCCTCCGTGGTGTCCTCCCATGTACTCCATTCTTGTTTAATGTTTTCCTTATTGTAGATGTGTCAACAAAAATGTTAGCATGTGCCAGAGATTTCTGTAGATCTTTAGCTGACACTCTGGGATTCTTCTTTACCTCATGCAGCATTCTGCACTGTGCTCTTGCAGTCATTTTTACAGGACGACCACGCCTAGGGAGAGTAGCAACAGTGCTAAACTTTCTCCATTTGTAGACAGTCTGTCTTACCGTGGACACATGGACATCAAGGCTTTTGGAGATACTTTTGTAACCCTTTCCAGCTTCATGCAAGTCAACAATTCTTGATTGTAGGTCTTCTAAGAGCTCTTTTCTGCAAGACATGGTTTACATCAGACAGTGCTTCTTGAAACCAGTAAACCCAAAACAGGTGTGTGTTTTTTAAGGGCAGGACAGCTGTCAGCAACATATCCAATATCATCACACTGATTGGAGTCAAGGTTGGCTCACTCCTGGCTCCAATTAGCTCTGGGAGAAGTCATTAAGCTAGGGCCTCACATACTTTTTCCTCCCTGCACTGTGAATGTTTACATGTTATGTGCAATTAAACCATGGCAACATCTAATGTTTGTGTAGTATTATGTTCAGCAGACTGTGTTCTTCTATTGTTGTGACTTAGATGACATTCAGAGCACATTTTATGCCCAATTCATGCAAAACTCCACGTAATCCCTAGGGGTTCACATACTTTTTCTTGCAACTGTATACTTGAAATCCAATGCAAAATGAGTAAAACCAGCATAAAATCCTCAGAGGTAAAAGAACAAGGGGTAATTAGTAATGATTCTTAAGGCAATGTTCATAAATATAAAATCCATATAATATAATGAATTCAATAGCGGAAAGACACTTGTACAGTATCAGCAGTCTCTCTGTCAAGTGAGTTCTTGTTAAGACAGTAAATAGGGAGGGGGAGATGGACAACAACACTGTCTAATCTCCACTGAAATTGATTCCCTGTTTATCCATGTGTATGTGTGTGCAATACTTACCATCCAGTTTGTTACTGATTTTCCTACCACTACTACACTTAGACAGTGGTGGTCTCTCTCTCCTTCCCTGTTTTCTGGGAATTCCAGTTAATGTCCAAACTGCGTTATAGGGAATTAAACTATTGAGCCATGTGCTAAACATTCCTTAATAACCACCTCAACAATGGACACTTTGGGGTAGATTTACAAAAGGCAAATAGACTCTACAAGTGCAATTGCTCCAGAGCTTTGTAAATGAGATAAAGATTCACTTTTGCAATGAATACCCAACCAAGTGCAATAAAAATTGAAAATGAGCAATTTTGCTTGCACATGATTGGATGATGGAAGTCAGCATAGCTTCTGCTCATTTATTAAGCTCAGGAGCAACTGCTCTTACAGGGTGCAACTGCACTTTGCAAAGTGCGCAATCTATTTCCCATTAGTAAATCAACCCCTTTCACTCCCTTCCTGCCCAGGCCATTTTTAAGTTTTCAGCTCTGTCACACTTTGAATGACAATTAGTCAAGCAACACTGTACCCAAATAAATTTTTTTCTGAGATAGGTAGAGCCTTCTTTTGATGGTATTTAATGGTTTTGATGTTTTTTTATTTCTTGCTATATCCAAAACAAATATAAAAAATTGTGAAAACAAACATGTTTTCTTTGTTTCTGTTGTAAAAGCTTGCATATAAACAATGTTTCTTCATTTATTTAGGTAAAAATCAATAACAAACTGGATGATAAATATTGCTATATTTCTTAATTAAAAATAACCCAAATCAGTATATATTATTTATTCTGCGTGAAGGTTTTAGAGTCTACACACTATGGTATACAGTGGGAAAAATAATTATTTGATCCCCTGCCGATTTCGTAAGTTTGCCCACTTACAAAGAATTGAAGGGTCTATAATGTTTATCATAAGTGTATTTTAAATGACAGAGACAGAATATTAACCAAACATTCCAGAAAAAACACATGATGCAAATTGGTCACGAGGATCGTGTGGTTGTACGCAGTTGTTTCCAAAGGGTTAAAAGTTTTTCTGTTGCTGTGTTCATGTTCTGGGGTTATTCAGGTCAACTGTGAATATGTGTATGGACTAAATGTAACAATTTATCTTTCTGCAACATTTGTCCTTGGTTGACCTGTTAGAATGGTGCATCTGAGAAGGAGGGGTTAACGCTATTGATTGGTTTTCCCACTCTCAGAAGGGTAACACCCCCTGCAGGTCATACCAAATAAAAGGGGCTAACTCAGTGCCCCAGCAGGCTCGAGAGATTTGTCCTCCAAGATTTAGCTGTTACTCTGGAGGACTGAACCCCATCCAGGGTCCCAGATTGGCTGGCTGTTCATTATACAATTTTCTTGTACAATTTTCCCTTAAATTTACCTGAACGATATACAATATAATGAGGTCAAACTTAAAAAAAATGTATTTGTATGCAGTCAGGCAGGCTCTTGCACTACATAGTTGAAGATATATCTAAAGGAAATGGAACAAGAAAATTGTAAAATGTATGGCCAGCTTTACACTTGTAATGAAAGTCAAATAAACAGACAACACATCAAACAGGCTCCATACTCACTGTGACTATATAACAAATCAAAGGACATGTAGTGCATACAACTGACAAACTGCTCTTTTACTTGTCTATCCAAGTGCAAATATACAAATCACTTTTTACCAGTAAAGCAACAGAACCAAGTTCTTTGCCAAGCTAAATGCGGAAGAAACTGATGCAATCCATCAAGGTAAACCCACTTTTCTGAAAACTACAAATGTATCCCAGCAACTAGTATATACAAACATATCCTTCCTTATAAACCAATTAACCTTTGTTTAATTCGTCTGATTCTCAGCTGTGTGTGAGACCAATGTGAAGTTATATTCACACTAATTCCAGTCATACATGGATAGAAGTTCAGCCAGTGCAGCAGGGACCGACCATATTTTGATCAATGTATGAACAGGCTGGTTGAATTTATCTAACCAGCCTGTCGGATTTTTCTGCATACCATTATTTCCTGCAGCTATAGCTGCTAGCAGTTATGATTGTATTCTGCCAGCCGAGAAAACTCCCTACGGCCCCTGCTGACAGAATACACTGTGCTGCGGGAGGGAGTCGAGATTTTCTTTACTTCTTTACTAAGGTTTTACAGGCTGTCTTCCAGCAGCAAAATCATGATGTCACAATGTGAGGGGCTGGCTGTCTTCTGAATGAAGTACTGTCACAATGCTGAGGATTAATCCCTTAGGTTCCACAGTGAGTATAACAAGCATGTTTTGCTGCATATACAGACTGATTTTACTGTTGTGGGTTTCGTAACACTTTAAGAGGGGATATATACTCACAATATACAAATCTTTAAACGGTGACTGTATAATTGGTAGAAAACTGTTATATCTAAGGTAACTAAAGAAGACACCCAGCCTCACAATGAAGCTGGACAAGAAGTGGTTCAATATGCGTAGGGGTTCTTTATTGTTAGAGTGGTAATAATGTGGTGGTGTCAGCATGAGTATAGCTTTAAAAACATTAGATGAGTTTCTTAGCAAACACAATGTACAGTGATATTGAAATTAGTAGTGTCATAAACACACACTCAGGTTGACCATTTAACGGACAGTTTATGGTCTCAGAAAGAATGGGGGAAGGTTACTTACACTTTCCTCTTCCAGAGTCACCAGAACAATACCTATCAAAGATGTACTATATTATCCTTCTTTTCAAAGTCACAGAGAAGCTCACCAAGCAAAAAAATGTAGTGACATTCAGAGGTAACAGCTGTATTGTCAAAAAAGGAATCCAAGTAATAGCTAAAGGAACAATTACAGGTGAACTGTATCAGCTAAAGTGTAGTGAAGTAGTTAATACTACTAAACAGGAACACATTTGAATTGTATTCACACCTGGCACTGTCATCTTGGACAAACAATCCTGAATCCACAAACAAATTAACTAAAGATCAGCTTGCCAGTAGCAAAAAACTTGACCACTGCAGTCAAATAATGACACGTACCAGCTTCATGAAAAAAAAATTATCAAAGTGACAAAAACAGAACCAGACAGCTCCTGGACTTAATTCACTCTATGTTCTCCTAATAAATTTCAGACTTCAGCAAAGAAAAGGTATTTTCTCACATTCATTGATGACCACTCCAAGTTTATTGTGCTCCACTTGAAGTTCCAGTGAACTATTTTGCACACAGGTGGTAAACCACAAGCCGTTTTGAGGAAACGCAGCATTATGTTCCGGACTACTGTACTATAGAAAAAAATTATGTTAGAGAGAGAATGAATTGCACTTTATGTGACAGTGAAAGAAGCATACTCTTTCACGTAGATATGCCAACAACTTGCTAGGAAAAGGCAATTATGATAGTCTGCTATCCACAAGGCTGCTTGCCTGAAAATGCAATAGAGAAAGCTCCATATGAGTTATGGAATGAATGACGCCTGACCTGAAACACATCAAGATCTTTGAAATGAAGCCATAAGTACATGCCCTTAAAAACGGGTATCCAAAATGTGAACTTTGTGCTAAAGAAGACCAATTTGCTGCATACAATGAATTCCAAAAGGGTTAGAGAACTCTTTATTAGGACACTAATAAGGTAACCATTAGCAGAAATTTAATTATTAACCAAACACCTATGTGTTAAATGTCTCATGAAATGATACAGTCAGCACCATCTGAACAGCAACTTAAGCAAGAAGTCCCGCCAGTTGTACAGGAAAAGAAACAACATAACTGAAATTGAAATTGGTGTAAATGATTTATCCTGTGAAAAGGAAGATGCTGAACCACCTGCAACCTCAGCAAGATTCTTCTCATATATGGTTTACACATTATGAGAAGAAAAGCAAAGTCTCCTGTTTGTGAAAAGCAGATGTGGATTAAACTGCAGATGAAGAGATAGCATCTTTCAACCAGCTGTATTCTAAAACGCACAGATGTGATCACATAAGCAGACTAAAACAATGGTCAGTACAGACAAGCAGTGGGGCACTTTGTACAAGAAAACCACTACATGTCCAGATATGGAAGCTGCCATGTCACTTCTTTACAATGTGTAAACTCCGCCAAAGGTACTGAAACACTATTAAGAGAGTTATTCAGCACCTAAAACAGACTCAAGACATGAACCTGAGATTATATGCAAATGGTGACCCAGAACTTAAATAACGTGTAGACTCAGATTGGGCAGGTGATCCCAGTACTCACATAACATGGTTATTTGTTCCAATAAGGCAATTGTTTAATATCCTGATCCAGCGAAAATGCTTGTTTCTATGCCATTATCGTCTATATAAGCTGAACACTTTGTAGCAGCTTATGCTTGTCAAAAAGTCATTTGGTTGCTGTAGCTACTTGAAGATCTTGGAGAACCAATGTCTCAGCCAGCAGATTTATATGAAGATGATGGAGGATGTGTAAAACTTGCAAAAAGTGAAAAGATCAGCGCCAGGACAAAGTATACTGATTTCAACCACCATTATCTCCCAGACCTCATGGAACAAAACATGATTGTGTTTGAATAATGTGAAACCGATAAGGAGACAAAGGACCACCAAAGTCAATTTTAAAGAAATTTCTGTTGTTTTATTGGGTTAAAAGAAAAAAGTAAATATAACTATGCCCATACAGGGGCTAAAGGATCTCATAAGAATAAAAAGTAATAGGGATATAGGGTTATATGGTAGCAAACTAAGGCAGGTCATAAATGATTCAACTTTCTTTCCTGCAACCATGGGTTGCAGGAAAGAAGAGTGCTTGGTTCCCCCATCAACACAGTCCATGTTAATGAGTAAATCTCTCCCACAGAGCTATTTTGTTCTCCTGGCAGGAGAGCTCCAGTGATTATTGCATGTAAAAAAACAACAAGCTGGTTGTACCAAACTCGATCGAGACTTGGGTTCAATCAGCCTGCCAATAGACGGTTCGAATCTCAGCCAGTCCCTGCTGAACCTGCTGAGATTTGAACCATCTTTACAGGGGACTAAAATGTTTTATCTGGGAGCCAAAATGTGTAAGTTAGCGGTGAGCACCATTATAGAGGTCTGTAGGTCCAAATAGGAAGAGAAAAACAGGGGTGGGGACAGATTTTGAAAGCTGGTGAGAAAGTTGTGTAAGAAAAACCCCAGGGGGATGAGAGAGATTAAGGGGGGAGATCAGGGGTTAAGTAAGGGAACAGACATCAACAGGAGGATGGGGACATGGGACCTGAACCTAAAGAATAGGCCATAGATAGTCTAGGCCAGATGAGTTTAGGGAAGGATAGGCATACCTGGATAAAAAATCCCCGTGACATTTGGGTTATTTCTAAGGGATTCGATGGCCTAGATAAACAGCATTTGGCAACCTTGATATGTTCCTCTAGAAATGTTAACAGGGTGGGAATGATATCTGGCATATCTGACTGAGGCTGAGGAGAATATAGTGCAGATATCCATGAGAGCACTGATACCCCAAATCCCAATTTCTGCAAGATGTACCTGTAAAATTAAAAGTCCTGGTTTGACTTGAATGCCTCTCGTACTAGGCGTACCTAAACCACTGGTTTTACCCACTTTATGACCTGGTAATGACTTAAAGACAAAAAAAAATATTATATTACATTATAATACTGCAATGTATAATATTTATTCACTTTACAAGAGGAAATAATAATTTGCTTTAGTGTTTGCTAAAGATTAACTTTATTATGTCACTCTCTCTTTTTCAGGCATCTTGTTAAAAGAATGCTTTCCAAAAGATAATGCATCAGTACCCACCTCAGCACCAGTTTGGTTTTGGTTTTCTTTAGTTAAAGCATAAAAAAATGAATTGCAGTTGATTGTTATGGGTGTCTGCACTGTCAACATCACTGTGCCTTATTAATGCCCAGCTAAACTTTGGGCACAAAGCGGACTAATCGTCTAAAACCCTTTTCTTCCCTCTGCTGTAAGCAGTTCTTGCTTCTGTGCTGAATGGAGCTCATGCAATGATATGTAAGAATCAATCAAATAAATATTGGTGCAGCGCTAGAAATTTATAAAAATGACCAATTTCAGTCACATAAACGCATGTATGTGATGAATGCGTTTTGCTTGTGACATGTAATAAAACAGCAATAGTGGTCTAAAAATGAATGAATAAATAAAGATGTTGGTGTCTATAGGAAACGCATAATTGTGACATGCGTAGTGATTGTATAGTGTTCAAAAATTCATTAAATCTGGTGTGAACTCCAAATGACTTCAGTAAAGTCCCAGAATGCTTTTTCTCCTTAGGTGGGTGTACTAATCCACATACAGAATGCGCACTCACCAGATGCGCTAATAAAAAGCGCGTTGTATCATGTACTCCTGGTCATTCACGGATCCCTCAGGTGTAGTTATGGATGTAGCCTGGGGGTAGATGGACTCCCTTTGGGAGCTGGGTTGTGATGGCCCGAACTGATGGCTCAACCTCTTCAGGATGCTGGGACATTCACTGGAGATGGTGCTAGGGGATTTAAGGTGCTCAATGCAGAGCAAAAATTAGGGATATCCCATAGTGTAGTATTTAGAAATTGCTTTATTAATGATACTTTAAAAATGGGTTGAAAGAACGTGCAAAACTGCAGTAATGAATGAAAATGCTATAATAGAAAATCGCATAAGATATGCGCATGGATAACTGACTAGCTGGAAAAATGAAGTGGCCGTCAGATCTCCGTGATCCGACGGCTTGACGTCAACGGCTTTCAAGGGCTCCTCCTTAACGCGTTTCGAACTCAGCTTTCGTTGTCAAAAGGGGTATGCCTGTGTGCAGCCTGACGTCTCAATCTTGCTATTTATAGCCTAAGATAATTTGAAAAAAGCGCCAAAAACGCCAAAAACTACGAACGTGCACCATCTTGCCGAAGCACAAGTGCGCATGCGCGAACCCGCGGGCGCCATTTTTCCATAGATAAATGCCACAGTGATCTATTGCAGAACAAAAGTGTTGTGCTGCGCATGTGCGGGTGCCATTTTACTATAGTTTCTAGTGAAGGTGGTGATGCAGAGAGCTGTGTGGAGGCATCCCATTACAGCTCAGGGATACCGATAGTGAAACGGAACTTTAGGCATTTATTCTGACATACAGGGCCAATATATGTGTCACAAATGCTGTGAACTTTATAGGAGCTCTGTTACTACTGAGGCCATTGCGCATGCGTGTGCGCCATTGAAAAGATGATAATTTGGGGAAAATTATACATCGAACCACGCTCGTACTGCGCACGCGCGGGCACCATTTTCCCTTAGTCTAAAATAAAGCAGTGCTGATGGCTATGTGTCCTAGTTAGAAATAGAATTGAACAAAAATAGACTGTATGTGCTTATTGTGGTTGCATAATGCAATGCTTGTAGAATCAGCATTATTTATCCTATGTCAAGTACAGAAAATTCTGCATGCCACACTGATATGGTAAAAAAAAGGTTCAATTAACTGTTAGATAAGATCATATTTTCTAACATTATAAGGGTTGCATATAGACTATACAAACCCTATGGTATAAATATTAAAAGCTGTCTGGACTGCCAAATTGCATTATGAAATACACAATAAATAAGTGATATAAATATAAATGCAATGTAAAACAAACACCAATGATGGATACATCTGCAGGATAAGAAAACCCATGATTGAAACGCATCCATGAATCTATATGGACGCGTTTCCTCAGTAAGGTATGTATAAAGATAAAATTAACAATAATAATAAAAAAAATTAAAAATTTTGTTAAAAATATGAGATGTGAAACAAGAATGTGGTCCAGTCGCTGAAATCCAAACAAAAATAATACAGAATGGTCACGTGGTCTAATGGAACTGGAAAGCATACAGTTTGAAAAGTGTGAAAGGGCTAAACTCTAACTATTATCTATAACAATTAAGATCGATATCCACATTATGACCAACCGGGGTCTAAGTTCTCATGTTAAAAATCCACTTGGTCTCAGCCTGTGAGACCAATCTGGTCTTATTTGACCCCCTCCAGTGGTTGGTAATGGTTTCAATGCCCATGAATTTAAGCGTTGAGGGGTCACGATTATGATGATATTGAAAATGTTTGGACAGAGTGTGTTCCTTAAAGCCTTTTCTGATATTATACACGTGTTCTTTGAAACGATCCCTCAGGTGCCTGATGGTGCATCCAATATACTGTCTTTTGCATGGACATTTGAGAAGATAAACTGCGTACTTGCTATTGCAAGATATAAAGGAAGTAACATCGTAAGTTTGTCCTGTACATGTGGATGAAAAAGTTTCTATCTTCTTAAGTTTCATTTTGCTTTGTTGACAAATACATTTTTTGCAAGGGTAAAAGCCCTTCATTTGTGAGAAGAATGTAGAATGTGTAAGGGGATCTTTAATGTTAAGTGCTATCCTTTTCCGAAGAGTGGGAACTCTTTTAAAAACAATCTCAGGTCTATCTGGTAGCACTTTTGATAAAATGGGGTCGGCCCTCAAAATACCCCAATTCTTATTAATGATTTTGTTAACTGCTTTATACTGGAGTGAAAAAGTAGTCACTAATGGGCAAATTTTGCCCGTTCTTTGGGATGTAGAGTTGGATAACATGAGATCTCTGTTCATCTTAGCCACGTTATCCATTTTAATATTTAGTTTGACTCGATCTGTCAGGAATGGACTTGCCAATAATGGTGGGACGCACCTGCCTTGTGGGCTGCAGTACCAGGGCTGGCCAGCGGGTGCTCTCAGCAATCAGAGACTCAACCCTGCAGTCAGCCAAAACACCTGAGGCTGATTGCAGGTGTATTTAAGGGATGAATAAGAAGAAACAGCAGTGAGCGCTAATCCTGAAAGCGGCTAGGCACTCTAAGCAACCAATAACACTTAAAAGCAATAACATAAAATAGTGTCAGCGCTGCACTATTTTATGTTATTTAAGGGATGGCCAGACCTGCAGTCTGTGCCTTGGTGTGTGTTTTTCCATGGGCCCCTGTATCTTGTTACCTGCATTCCTGTTCCTGTCTGACTGATTTTTTGCCGACCCTGCCTGATCCTGACCTCTGCTGACTTCTCCTGTTTGATCCCTGGCTTGTGACCCTGACCATTCTCTGCCTGACCCCCTGTACCTACCTGCCCATTAGTTGCTGTACCCGGCTCGTGACTTTCTGCCTGCTCCTCCTGTTCCTACCTGCCCGATTGTTATTGACCCGGCCTGCCTGACTCGCTTGCATTGTATGTATTGTTATCTGTGGGTGGTTTGGTTCGTTTGCACTGTGTTATGTTTTCGTATTGCACTGCATTTATGTATTGTTAGTATTAATAAATTATATTGTTTATAACATATCTGAAGCCTGCGTTTCCCTGCGTCAGTTCACATACCTCTGGTCATACCCGGAGCCCTGACACGATCGTAGCCCTTCTCAATGAACCTATTTTTTAGTATGTCTGCCTTGGTATAGTAGGATGTTAAGTTGGTATAATTCCTTCTCACCCTCATGAATTGACTCTTGGGAATGTTCGCTAGCCAAGTGGGGTGATGGCAGCTATCTGTGGGAATGAAGCTGTTCCTATTAGTGTTCGTTGGTTCAGTGGTCTCCGTTGTTAATGAGTGTTACATCTAGAAAGTGAATTTCTTTTGTGCTGTACTCATAGGTCAATTTAATATTTAAATTGTTGTTGTTAAGGGTACTGAAGAAATTAACTAAAGAGCTCTCCTCTCCTTCCCATAGTAGTACAATGTCATCTATGTATCGCCTGTAGAACTTTAATTCAGGCCAATCACTCGCATATATTAAGTCTTCCTCCCCCCTGGCCAAGAAGAGGTTGGCCAAGCTGGGAGAAAACTTCGTCCCAATCGCTACACCCCTTTTTTGCAGATAGTACATTCGACCAAACCAAAAATAATTGGTACGCATGGCAAACTCAAGAAGTTCCATGATAAAATGTCTCTGTGCTTCTGGAATATGTGGGGTCTCGTTTAGGTAATATTCTACTGCATACATCCCATCATTGTGATTAATATTGCTATACAATGATGCAACGTCAGCAGTGACCAAATATGTTACCCTTTCTGTGTTGAGTTGGATCTCTTTGATGTCATTAAGCACTTGTTTGGTATCTTTTAAAAACAAGGGGGTGGTGCATAATATGGGCTGAAGGAAGTGGTCTATGTACTGTCCCACTCTTGCACATAGCGATCCGATTCCACTTACTATCGGCCTTCCTGGTGGGTGGACCGGATCCTTGTGGATTTTAGGTAAACAAAGTATAGGGAGTCTTGGTGCTTTAGGGCACAAAAATTATTTTTCCTTTTTAGTAATAATGTTGTGCATGTATCCCTTATTAATGATATTCTTGAGTGATTTTTTCTAACTAGGTAAGGGATCTTTAAGTAACACACCATATGTTTCCTTATCGCTCAGTATATTGTGTACTTCTGCCACGTAGTCTGATTTATTTAGGACTACGGCCCCTCCACCCTTGTCGGCTGGTCTAATTACCAGATCTTTGTTATCCAAAGGGGGCTTAAGGCCAGCTTGAATATTCCTGGGGTTGTAAGGACGTTTAGGTTTAAGAGCTTGTAGATCTTTTAAAACGGTTTCTTTAAAAACATTAAGAAAAGAATTAGACTGCGGGGGAGGATTAAAAAATGAGGCATTTCTTAAATTAGAATTAATCAAACCATTGTTCATGTGGGTTGTTGTGACAGGATTTTTTAAAAAGTGCCTTTTAATGGAAATTTTTCTCACAAATTTGTGGATATCCACGTACGTTTGGAATTTGTTAAGTCCAATTGTGGGGACATATTTGAGTTCTTTGTCCATTACTTTCAATTCATGTGATGATAATTGTACATTACTAAGGTTAAAGATTCCCTTGCCAATTATGTTTTTCTCTTCTTTGTTCCCATTGATTCTTTTTCCTCCTCTTCGTCCTCTATTCTTATGCTTCTTTTCTTTTGTCTGCCTTCCCCTAAAAAAGGAGGGTATGAGGAATGATTCATATACAGTCTGGGGTTATGATTCTCTGGACCGGTTTTCTCTCTGTGATTAGAGTGGTGGTAAATCCTATTTTCTTGTTTCTGAAAATTACGAGGTGTTCCCCAATGACCCCTAGGAGTATGATATTGGTTCGGTCTGTTTGTTTGATGGGGCTGTTGTCTGTGGTTCAGGATAGACTGAAGTGGGGATAGTCTGTGATGAGGTAGGCCGGTGAGGAGGGAGTTGCAGTAGTCCAGGTGTGAGATAATAAGGGAGTGAACGAGTTGTTTAGTAGTGTCTGGGGTTCAGAACGGACGTATTTTGGAGATGTTGCGGAGGTGGAGGCTGCATGAGTTTGCTAGCGATTGGACATGGGGTTGGAAGGACAGGTTTGAATCTAGAGTGACACCTAGGACTTTGGCTTGCGGGGTGGGACTGATGGTGGCGTTGTTGGTCGTGATGGAGAGCGGGGGGGGGGCGCGGGCTGGGGGGAAAATTAGGAGCTCGGATTTGGAAGGGTTCAATTTGAGGAAGTGGAGCGACATCCAGTCTGATATGTCGTTCAGCAGGTGGGTGATACGGGCGGAGACTCAAGGGCTGAGTTGAGGGGTGGAGAGGTAAATTTGCGTGTCATCGGCGTAGAGGTGATAGTTGAAGCCGTGGGAGTGTATCAGTTTGCCAAGGGAGGAGGTGTAGATGAAGAAGAGAAGGGCCCAAGGACAGAGCCTTGGGGGACCCCAACAGAGAGGGGGGGAGGTGGTAATGTTATAGGTAACGCTGAAGGAGCATTGGGAGAGATAGGAGGAGAGCCAGGAGAGAGCGGAGTCTCTGATGCCGAGGGAGTGTAGTTTATCGAGGAGGAGGGGGTGTTCAACTGTGTCGAAGGCCGCGGAGAGGTCAAGGAGTAAGAGGACTGAGTAGTGGCCATTAGCTTTGGCGGTTAGCAGGTCATTAGTGATTTTGAGTAGGACGGTTTCAGTTTAGTGTAGAGGACGGAAGCCAGTGGATTGAGGAGGTTGTTGTCAGTGAGGTGGGAGCTTAGGTGATTGTAGATTAAGCGGTCAAGGAGCTTGGAAGTGAATGGCAGCAGGGAGATGGGTCTAAGGTTGTTCAGGTCAGTGTGGTCCAAGGAGGGTTTTTTGAGTATGGGGGTGATGTGCGCGTGCTTTAGGGGGGAGGGGAATGCGCCAGTAGAGAGGGAGAGATTGAAGATGTGGGTGAGGGAGCGTAGGATGGAGGGGGAGGGTTCCCGGAGGAGTTGTGTGGGGACAGGGTCAAGGGGGAAAGTGGTGAGGCGGGCTTCTTAGAAGACCTTGGTGACCTCCTCAGTGGTGGCAAGGCTGAAGGATCGGAGTGTTTGGGGGGGTTATAGTGTACGGGATGTTAAGGGTGGTGGGGGGCAGGGCGGTTGCGAGGTCAAAGGAGGGAAGAGTTGGAGGGGTTGTAGTGGGAGGGAGGCTAGGTGGGGAGGTAGGTGGAGCATTGGCAATGTTCTTACGGATTGCGTCGATCTTATTTTGGAAGTGAATGGCAATCTTGTGGGCGGTGAGTGAGGTACTGGGTGGGGGGGGAGAGAGTAGGGAGTTGAAAGTGGAGAAGAGCCGGCGAGGATTGGAGGAGAGGGTGTTGATGAGGGTTACGAAGTAGGTTTGTTTGGTGGCGTGGAGGTGTAGGTGAGGAAGGCAGATTTGTAGAGGGAGAATGCTTGAGGGGATTTGGTTTTGCGCCATAATCGTTCCAGCGCACGACTGCGTCGTTTAAGATGTTTAGTGTGGTTGTTCTGCCAGGGTTGAAGCGGTCAGGGTCTAATGCTACGTGTGGTTAGGGGTGCTAAGGAGTCTAGGGCAGCTGACAGGGAGTCGTTGTACGCAGTAGTGGCCAGGTCAGGGCATGACAGTGGAAGGATACTGTCGTACAGACAGTCAGCTGCAGAGTGGAGAGGGGCTGGGTTCAGGTTGCGGAGATTATGGCTGGTGAAGGTTTGACGTTTGGGGGGGGAGTTGTTAGAGGATGGGGAGATGGAGAAGGTAATGAGGTTGTGGTCAGAGAGAGGGAAAGGGGTGTTAGTGAGGTTGTGGGGGGTGCAGAGATGGGGGAAGACAAGGTCCAGGGCGTTCTTGCCGGTGTGGGTGGACTGTGTGCACTGTGTGAGAGGTTAAATGGAGGAGTTTGGATGTAGCCGGGTTGTTGACATTGAAAGGGATATTGAAGTCACCAAGGATGATGGTGGGGAGCTCAGAGGAGAGGAAGAAGGGCAGCCAGGCGGAAAAGTCGTCAAAGAAGCAGGATACGGGTCCAGGGGGAAGATAGATTACTGCAATCCTCAGAGGGGTGAGGGAGAAGAGTCGGATGCAGTGGGCCTCGAAGGAGGAGGATAGAGAGGGGGGGTTTGGGAGGACCTGAAAGTTGCTCAGAGGTGACAAGAGCTTGCCTTGTCACCTCTGAGCAACGGTCTGGGTGAATGGGATCAGATGAGACCTCCATAGGAGAGTGCCGCAGGGGAGGTGGAGTCAGTGGCTTGGATGTAAATAGTGTAACACAACACTCTCCATCTGAAATCTTTAGATTTCATAACTTCAAAATATATATATGCAAGTTAAATTCTGATGAATGCCTTGGAACCTGTAGCAAGAAACATGAAACAAGCAAACATAAAGATGAGTTCAAAAGGATGGCAGAACACGTAGTAATCCAACATAGGACATCTTCAGAGAATACCAAAATTTCAAGTACAAAACCCATGGTTAGCAGCAATGTACTCCGCACCGTGCCAATAGCAAGGCAGAGTGGTTGCATAAGTTAGCCACCTGGCAAAGGAAGTACTAACACCGTAATTGGTCGAGCAAACGTTTGTGTTGATTTTCCCTTGGTTACCTTGACCTCTTCCTTCCGGACCTTGTCATCATCACTGGGCATAACTTAAGTAATAAGACCCACAGGCCATTCATTCTGACAAGCTTCCTTGTCCTTTAGGAGAATGAGATCTCCAACCTTGAGATTAGGATTAGATTTCTCTATACAATCACCAACTCTCAGTAGCTGATTGGCATCAACTACAGGGTTTGGATTGAAGAGTGAGCTGTTTTTGGACAATTCAGTTCCATTTCTGATTCTCTCAAATTCCTCCTGATACACCTCTTGTTGCACACAATGGATAATTACCTCTTCTGCGCATGCAATGTCTGCTGCTGTGGGGCATCCAGAACAAATGTGCCAGCCATAACACTCTGATGTAGAGTTCTTCGCAAAGCAACAAGCAATGTGAATTAGGCAAGCAATAGCTCTTACAGCAGGTGACCAGGTAGAAAAACGCTTGAACCGGTGGAACTGCAGTTTATGTTTTGTACTCACAGAAGTGTGGAGTGCGATGTTCACAGTTCTTATTTCCTTATCATCTTCAGGACTTACTAGTCCATAGGTGTCATCAGTAAGAAGTGAGTAGGACTTTTCACACAAACCTTGGAGGCAAAAGCCATAAGCTGTTCTGAAGAACTGCTGATGACATGGCTCTGGTCCCACAGTCCGCTGGGTTGAGTTCAGTGGGAACGTAATGCCATTGACTTGGTAGAGAGAACCTCTTTACACATTCTACCCTGTTGCTGACATACATATAAAACTGCTTTGTTTGTTTGTTGTATATAAAACCCAGTACTACCTTACTGTCTGTATAAAAAGGTGAAAGAATAAATTCTAGAGTCCATATCACTTTGTATGACTTCGGCAATTTCTACCGCTAGCACAGCCGCACAGAGTTCAAGTCTTGTATGTATGTGCAGGTTTGGGAGTGAGTTTTGCCTTGCCTAGAACAAAACTACAGTGTGATTCTCCATTAATTCCAGAGGTTTTTTAATAGGCTACTGCAGCAATAGTTTTAACTGATGTATCAGATAAAATATGAATCTCTCTACCCATATGGAAGAAAAATATATTTGAAATATATTTTAAAAGTATTCTTCCCAAATATATTGACATATATTTGAAATGCTACAATTTTGGCCATATTCAATATATTTCAAAATATATTGGATTGGAACATAACGTGAAATCTGAAGTTTTTCTAATGACCTCAAAGAACATCTCCACCTTTTCCACTTGTGTTGTTTCTCACTAGGTAAAGGAGTATCCCAGTCTATGTTCTCAGTAGATAACTGTCTTAGCAGGATCTTACCTTGAATGGTAACAGGAGCAATAAAACCCAGTGGATCATAGATGCTGTTCACCACCGACAAGACTCCTCTTTTAGTGAAGGGTTTGTCACAAGTTGACACTTGGAAGGTGAATATGTCTTTTTTGATGTTCCACAGCAAACCCAAACGTCGTTGTATGGGAGACACATCTGTAACTAAATCAAGGTTTTTTAGACTAGTGGCATAGTCCTCAGAGGGAAAGGCATTCATACATTCCTGGCTGTTAGATATAACCTTGTGAAGTCTAAGGTTTGCTACAGACAGCATTTCCTTTTTTCTGGTGAGAAGATAGATTGCTTCTTTTGCAGATGGAAAAGATTTGAGTGCATCGTCATCATAGAAGTTTCTTTCAACAAATTGGCAGGCATCAGATTCATATTCCTTTTCTCCAGTCTGAGCCGTAAGCTGCCATTGCAGGGGAAGGACTGTTGCTGAAGATACTGTATGTACCTTCATTCGATATTCTATCACTTCCTTGTTGATGTCATTGTCTTTGTGCCGTAGAAATCTGAGGTAGTCTCTGTTGTCTTCTTTGACAACGAAGCAGTGAAACAATTTGTTGAATGTCGGCCATTACTGCTATGGGCTGTTGTCTGAAGTGGATCAGGACTCCTATTAGACTGTTCAAGTTGGGTCCAGTAAGGAGCATGTTGTTAAGAGAAACCTTCATGCTGAGCGCTGGAATCAAAGACAACTCTGATTTGGTCTGGTTTGCGTGGGTGATACATGCCAAAGGATGGAAGGTACCAGCATTCTTCTCCCTCCTTTAGTGGGATGCAGGCTCTGCATGATCTCTGTCAAATATATTTTGATAAAGTCCACAAAGTGCCTTTGCATCTCTGGTTTCCTGCCTAAGTTGTGCTTTAAGGAAGAGAATCTACTGATGGCCTGCTGCAAGTTGTTGGGCAATCTCTCTCTTGGGAGACGAAAAGGTAGGTGTGCTACCCAGTTATTGGAGTTATCTTGAAATAATTAATTGTCCATTACTCTGATAAATTCTTTGTCTTCCATTGAAGGAGCCAGTATATCATCTTCACTGGTTGTATTAAACACTGTACAGCCGAGGTCGTCGTCATGGGGAGAGAAAATTCTTGTGTTACCTGAGACACTGTCGCCATTTGTAGCTGGCCATCTTTTCTTTCACCTAGTAGTGATGTGGGCATGGCTCAAAGTAAGTGTTTCAGCAGAATATTTGTCTTTAATACTGAAACATTGGTAGGTCTTTTCATTTTGCCTATACAGACGTTGCCTATGATGACCCAACCTAGATCTGAGCGTTGGGCAAATGGGGCATCTGGGGCTCCACTGACTTGTCTGTGTACCTTGTGAACCCTTAGAATGTCTCTTCCTAACAGAAGAAGGATCTGAGCATCTTTGTTAAGCAGTGGTATCTCACTTGCTATTACCTTCAGGTGAAGGTGATGGAAGACAGCAGCCGGTGTAGGGATTTCTTCCCTGTTAGCAGGTATCTGGTTGCACTCAACAAGTGTAGGTAGGAGTAATTGCAGGTTACCTATGAAAGGAGATACCATGAGTCCACGAGCCCTTCTTCCAAAAACCCCTGTAGTTCCACTACAAGTACCCAAGATGTAAGGATGAGCTTCATGCTTTATTTCAAATAGATCAGACAGTTTGGATCTTGCAAGTGATATATTGCTCTGACAATCTAAGATCGCATACACCTTTAGAGTCTTTTCTGGTTGATCTTCATGTTATATGTTCACCAGGCATACCTTAGCACACGACTTATCACAGCGGTCTTTTCCACAAACTTCAGTGCAGGATGAAGAAATTATGGTGGCATCAGGCACTTGGTCTGTATTCTCCCCGCCTTGCCTTGAACTGGGAGGAGAGTTAACGGATTGTGCAGAGCTGGGCTCAAGTGGATGGAGGGCTTGCACATGTACTTCTGAGCCACACTATGCACTTGATGGACATGATACAGTCCTTAGCAAAATGTACGGTAGAAGCACAACACTTGAAACATACCCCAAATTTCTTTAAAAGCTCATTACACTCAAGGCATTTTCCTAAAACTGATGCATTTTTGAGGGTGTGTGGCTTCTTGTGAATGGGACACTCACTGTTAGGGTTTTCAATCTGCCTACTCTGTTATTTTCAGCCACAACTGTTGTGGGAATGGGGAGGATGTCAGTCTTTCACGGATACTGGGCCTCTACGGTTCCTATAGTTGGACTGAAGACTGGTACCCTTAGGAAAGGATGAAGAGAGACTGTACTCACCATAGGAAAAACGTGGGTCGTTCTTGGTCTCTGCAATGTTCCTGATGAATTCGCAGAAGAAAGAGAATGGAGGAAAGGAAACATTGTTATGTTTTTTGTATGATGACCCTAGTGTGGACCATTTTTCTTGCAAACCATATGGGGGCTTGGAGACGATCGGGTTTACCCCTCTGGCAGTGTCCAGGTAACTGAGTCCAGGTTGTTTTGGGTCTGCCTTGGCTAGCTGAAGCTCAAGAAGAAGGTCATTCAGTCTCTGGAACTCCTTGTTGTCCTTATCAGATATCTTTGGGAAGGTCTCCAGACGCATGAACAGAGCATTTTCTATAGCTTCTGGACTGCCATAACTTTGCTCTAATCGATCCCAAGCTGTGAGGCCTGCTGTAGGATTGTCAGTGAAAACTGATCTTAATGGCTTAACACGTGCAGCAGATAGATGACCAAGCCATCTGATCAGCAGATCCAACTCTTTAGCAGCTGTAATACCAAGATCATTGACTGCAGTTCTGAAAGCACATTTCCAGCTTCTGTAGTTTTCAGGTTGGTCATCAAAACTTGTAAGACCAGTTTTTGTAAGCTCTCCGTGAAGTATGTACCTCACAAACTCTGCTGTCTCAGTTGTCTCCGACTTTATGCAAGATGTTGGTGGCTGAACGGCGCTGATTGTGCTGTCTTTGACATCGCTGTTATAAGACACAGGAAAATATGGTGCATTCAGGCAAGTTTCTTGCTTCAGGCGAGTTTCTTGCTTGAAGTTAGTTGCTCCAATGGTATGTTTATTTGAGGCTGTACTGATGACAGGAGATTGATAACTTGCCTGCAGCTTGCTCTGATGCTCTGTGAGGTATGAAGGAAGGTTAGGAAGATAGGCAGGAAAGGTGTTGGAGTGATTTTGCATGCAGGACGTTGCAGGAACCTCTTTAACTTGATACTGAAAAGAAGTCTCTATATTGTCAGGAGCATCGGCATTGATAGAGTGTACACTAAAACAGTCTGTAGTGTGTTTGAGGGAATCTTCCATATCTGCTATGTTTAGGTTAATGCCGTCTTTCTCACTTGCACCTCCATCTGCACTGATAGCTTGTTTTAGGACCCTTAGTTTTGCCATAGCTGTTTCATGTTTACACTGTTCGTTTAAGATTTCTATTACTGCTCCTTGGCGTGCCGTCTGAGTTTCCAACTCTGCTCTTTGGCGTGCCGACTGAGTTTCCAACTCTGCTCTTTGGCGTGCCGACTGAGTTTCCAACTCTGCTCTTTGGCGTGCCGACTGAGTTTCCAATTCTGCTCTTTGGCGTGCCGACTGAGTTTCCAACTCTGCTGTCTAAGTTACTAACTCTGCTCTCTTTTTTGCATATGCAGCCTTCACCTTGCTGGCTTACACTTCAGCGCGGGCACTAATAAGTCGCTCACTGAGTGTAGAGCGTCTTGAACTATGTGATTTAGAGGACTTTTTAGAAAGTTTTGTAGAAATGGATCTGTGAGATGCAGTGTCTTGTAGCAGTTTTATCTTTACTTCTGCCTTTCATTTGGTTTGCTGGATAAAACTGTCTCTTTCTAGATTAAGACCCTGGAAGCTGCTTAATGCCTGTAACGAATCTTCTGTGTTCATATTTTGTAAAACATTATTGAACTTATTGCTGGTAAACTGATAAAGCTCATGCAAGGCAA
This sequence comes from Staurois parvus, assembly GCF_062004578.1. Taxonomy (NCBI): domain Eukaryota; kingdom Metazoa; phylum Chordata; class Amphibia; order Anura; family Ranidae; genus Staurois; species Staurois parvus. Next base: position 11,913,523 of record NW_028317874.1, read on the forward strand.
TAAATTGTTGGATGACGCCCTCTAATGGCCGTACCTCGTGTTCAACAGACAGTGTGTTATATTGAGTCACAATCTTTTACCATAATAACTTCAAACTACTTGTTAGTTCAGTTCTTGAGTTTCATAATTTTCCATAATTTTGCAAGTTGGTTTAACTGAGCATTTGGGTAACACAGCTGGATCAGAGACTTGGTCTGCTGTGTGACATCTCTTCACAGACTAGCCCTTGTTACTCATATTGACACAAGCAGATAATGACTGAGTGATAATCAAGCGGGGAAAGTTGTGCCTGGGCTTAGTTATGGAGGCTCACACATGCTCCTTACATCCTCTTGCTTTGCAATGAGAACAATAAATCTTGTCTGTATCAGTACCATCCCCTAGGAATCTTCTAACTAGGCGGTAACTCCATTTTTCTACGGTTCTGACTCGATTACAGGACCATAAACTTTATCTCCAACAATGTATACAGCTATACGACATGGTGTTGAACTATCTCTTGCATTGGGTCAGACAGTTTAACTCAATGAATAAACTCACATGTTGAGGAAGTCAGATGAGGAAAACCATTGAAATGTTCCATTTAATGGAGGATAATCATACATAGAGAAACGTTAATGTCATAAGCCTCATGAAAAAATGCATTCAGGAATACAGGATACAGTGCAATGACTATCAGAGAGAGGCAAGGGGGAGGGATATAAACAAGTACACTAAGAGAAAGAGCTCAGCTTAGACAAGAGGAGCCAGCTTAAAGATGCAGATCAATAATAAAGAAGTGATGGTCACAGAGAAATAATATGAAATCAAATAGTGTAGCACAACAGAAGTACATCCTGAATTCAAAGCAGAGTTGCCACTCTTTTCTGCTTGCACTGCAGTTTGTTTGCTTTGCAAGACTTGAACATCGTAACTAGATTTGCAACTTTATACTATTAGGGCTTATGTATACGGGGCATTTGGAAAACTCTTCTGAACAATGGAAACTGACTGCTGGAAAACGTAGGTTAAAAAACGGCGTTTTATCAGCGTTTTTATACCGCATTTATGCACGTTTATGTGCGTTTGTGTTTAGAAGCATTTTTAAAAGATAACCTCAGCTGACCTTCCCAAATGCCCAGAATGCACTGAAAAATAGTAAATAATTAACTATTTCAGCCATTTTGAGAGACAGAGAGCAGAAGCAGAGAGATCAGTATGTGTTGAGATTACCTATCTTTTCTGGTTGTATTCACTATGGATCCCATCATGAGCATAATGCAGCACGTTCTACCATTTTTTCCTTCACGTGAAACCTGGAACTGACTGCGTGTGTACTGGGTCCATTTGCATACATGGAAAACGTTTTGCATGCATTTCTGATGATGAAAAAAGGCTCTGGACAGCATCTGGACATGGAACAGTTAAAAACTGCTTCTAAACGCAAACGCTTATAAACACGGTCAATCACATTTACAAGCATTTACATGCATTTACATCGTTTGGCGTTTGAAACGCCGATAAAATCTACTCCTGAACACAAGTTTGGTGCTTTAAAAAAAACAACTGTAAACTCAACTGCCTGTAAACGACTGTAAATGACTGTGTATATGGACACATAGGAAAACATTATGGAGAGTTCAGGGGCTGCTAAAAAAAATGCTGAACAGCTCCTGAACGTCAGTTTAGGAGCTGCAGTGTACTTGAGCCCTAATACAGGAGCCTTTAGTATACTTTAAGTAAGGACAGGAAAACAATGATTTCAACTATTTCCAAAAATATATATAGCTACTCTTCAGATATAGCTAAAATACAGCACATATACCCAAAATGTTTTTACTTACATTATTTTTTTTTTGCAGGTGTCCCATCCTTTAATTAAAAGAGAAATCAAATTCATGCAAGGTAACACACGTTTTTTTAATCAACATTATCTGTTCAGACATACAGAGAACAGAAGTACAAAGTGCATATTAAGGAGGGGTTCTGTATGCTGACACATGGGTGTGAACATGCAAATCATATGCTCATAGATAGTGATGGGCGGAACATCCGCCTATTCGGCTCGCGTTTGAACATTTGAACCTAACAAAAGTTCGACAGTGAACTTCGAACAGGGACAATTCATTAAGTGGTATCTTACCGTAAGCAGCAAGATACCACACAGCTACTTAAATATTTATTAAGTATCAGTCTTTTAGTAGTTAGAACATTTATTTAATGTTTCAGTTATCGTTATCGTTCCCGTTGACAGCTGAATGTAAAAAGAGTTTCAATTAAAAAATGTAAAAAAAAACCCGGCATGGTCCCCCCCACCCATAGCAAGCCCTTCGGGTCTAGTATGGATTTTGAGGGGAACCACCATGCCAAAATTAAAACAAAAAATAGCTTGGGGTCCCCCCAAAATCCATACCAGTCCCTTATCTGAGTAGGTGTCAGGAAAAGGGGGGGGTGAGCAAGTACCTCCCCTGAACCATACCAGGCCACATGTGCTTTGGGTCAGGGGGGCTTCCCCCAAAAACATGTTGATGGGGACAAGGGCCTCTTCCCCACAACCATGGCTGCTGGTATGCGGATGGGGGGCTTATCGGAATCTGGGAGCTCTTTTAACAAGGGGCTTACAGATCTCGGCCCCCCGTGTGAATGAGTGTGCGGTACATGGTACTGCTACTCATTCACAAAAAAAAAGTGTAGTGTAAAAAATGACAGAAGACAGTCTTTGACAAGTCCTTTAATAAAAAGAAAAATTAAAGAAAAGTCCCCTGTAGTAGATCCAATGTGAATCACAATGCCCGCTGCCACCGGTGACCCTAAAAAAGAAAAAAAAACCACTCTGCTCTTGACGCTGACTCTTGGCTGTCTGACAACTGAGGGGGCCTGATAGTTCCTAAATACTGTGATGCTGTCACAAGGGGGCAGAGTCACCCGCTTGACATTGCCGGGTGGCCCTGCCCTCTTGTGACATAAGTTTTACTCGAACATAAAGCCCAACTCTACACATAGAATTTTCACAAAAGTTATAGCAATATCTGAATTTAATAACATGTGGTTTGATACTGTATAATGCATGCTCCAACCTCTGAATGTATATCAGCTAAGCTCTGGTGGGTCTTAAATAAAAACATGATTTTCTCTAATGGTTTTGGGTGCCTATCGCTGTTTGCACATGCACAATATTTTTCACTTTTGGTTATAAAAAATATCCAATAAACTCAAAATTAGTCATAAATTTAGGCCAAAATGTACTCTGCTACATGTCTGTGGTGAAAAAAACTCTCAATACAATATTAATTGGTTTGTGTGAAAGTTATAGCGTCTACAAATTATGGTGTATATATATTGGAATTTACTTCGCTTTTACTTTCTGACTGCCTATCACATTTCTTGAGGTGCTAAAATGCCAGGGCAGTACAACCCCCCCAAATGACCCCTTTTTGGAAAGTAGATACCCTGTAGGATTTTGCAGAGAGGCATGTTGAGTCCATGGAATATTTTATTTCTTGCCACAAACTTTTCAACATTTACATTTTTTTTTAATTTGTATTTTTTACACGAAGTTGTCACTTTAACAATATATTGCTCATGCATGCCATGGGTATATGTGGAATAACACCCCAAAACACATTCTTCTACTTCTGCCAAGTATAGGGATACCACATGTGAGAGACTTTTTGGCAGCCTAGCTACCTACAGGCCCCTGAAATCCAATTACCACCTCCAAGCTTTCAAAGGGCATATTTCCTCATATCACTTCCCTACCACCTATAACTTTCGGAGGTCCTAAAGTGCCAGGATAGTACCCAAATGACCCCTTTTTGGAATGTAGATAACCCAAGGAATTTGATAAGAGGCATGGTGAGTATTTTACAGATATCATTTTTGTCACAGGGTTTTGAAAAAAATAAAAAGAAAAGAAAAAATAAACTTTTGTTTTCATTCTTCCAACAACATGTGGCAACAAATGAGAACTGCAAAATACTCACCATGCCTCTTAACAAATAACTTGGAGTGTCTACTTTCCACAAAGGGGTCATTTAGAGGGGTTGCTTCCACTAGCCTGGCATTTTAGCGCCAACATTAGAAACCTATGCCACTCATCACCCACTGTTGAAGACCAAACCTTTTCTGACACTTTTTGTTCACATGAAAAAACTGTATTTTTGCTAGAAAATTACTTTGAACCCACAAACATATTTTTTTTTAAAGCAGAGGCCCTAGAAAATAAAATGGTGGGTGTTGAAATTTGTTACATCACACAGTATTTGTTCAGCTATTTTTCAAACACATATCTTTTGGGAAAACTACACTTTTTAATGCACAAAAACACAATATATTGCCTAATTGAACAAATGTGTGAGTGCAAATATACAAATTGCTGTGCTGCCTATCTCAAAAACCCCTTAAATAATTAAATAAATGAATGAACTCCCTACTACACAAAGGTTCCCCACAAATGTGCATGTGCTATAATGCCCCGTGGCCAGGCAATTATATCCCTCCTCCCCAGTGACTAAATCCCAAATAAACCAATAAGTAAGTACAAGGTGCTTAAAGGACAATAGTGCTAAAAATAGCACATATACAATGCCATGAAACTGTGTATTCAGTGAAATTGTGTAAAAGAAACCCCCATCCGCATCTGGTGTGAATATAAAGTGATACAGTAGTAAATCGTATCCATAGCAATTCTCTGTGTGAAGTACTCCAATTAGTGCTCCCCCTCCAGAGCCCCACTCACCACAGATAATTGACCCTCTGGAATGGTAGGTCAAATATCGCATGAGATATTGCAGCGCTGTCCTGCAGGAAAGTTGGCCGTCTGTGTGGTCTTGACACCTCTATATGCTGATGACAGACTCCATAGTGAAAACACCTCTAGATCAATCGTTTTGAGACAAAACTCCTCCAGAACCTCCACAGTACTCCTCCACCACGGTAAAAACATCAAAGGGAAACTGTCAACGCCTATGGTAGTGAGCTCTATAGATCCACAGCTTGGGGTTCCCCAGGGCGCGGAGTCTAAGCCCAAGGCTGCTTGTTCACCAGGGCCCCTGATGGTGGGGATGGACTTGCAGCAGGCTGGGACCAGGGTGTGGCCCCCAGGTACACCCAGCTGAGGTGGAGGAGACCGCTAGCGGGAGCAGAGTACAATGGGAGAAGACACAGGGAAACCAATGGGCAAGCCGAGGTCAGGACAAGCAGAAAACAAGCAAGGTCAGGAAAAAATCGGGGTCAGTACACTGATAGCCAACACAGGCTTCCCAGCAGAACCACATGGGAGCTCCAACAACAAGAAGTTGCTCAGTCAGAATTGCCTAGTCTGAGCACATCTTATATAGACCGGCAGACAAGGAGGCGGGACAGGAAGTGATGGAAGGGAAGGAAATAAAACCCAGAGGACAACAGACGATGCCCATAGAAGCACAGACAAACACACATGTAAAGGAATCAGGAGCAGCAAGGAGGTAAGAATAAACAAACAAGAGGCTGCAGGCTAACTTGTGACAGAAACTTCCATAGCGTAACACCGTATTTCATAGGTAAAAAACAATTCAAATTGCACTTACATAGAAACCATGAGGGCATCTCGTGAGCCGGGCTTGATAGCACTACACTTGTCCTCTGAGAAGGAATTGCTTTTTGCTGGGATTTAAATTGTCATACACATGGCTTTTATATAAGCGCAATTTAATTGTTTTTTACCTAATAAATACAGTGTTATGCTATGGAGGTTTCCCTTTGATGTTTTTATAGTGGTGAAGGAGTACTGTGGAGGTTTTGGAGGAGTTTTATCACTTTTTGTAGTAGGGAGTTCATTCATTTAATTATTTCAGTAGTTTTTGGGAGAGGCAGCTCAGCAATTTTTATGTTTGCACTCACACATTGGTTCACTGGTACACATTTGTGATTTTGCTAGCAGAAGCCAGTCTAATTGATCAGTCCTCTGTGCAGATTATACTCACACATATTGCCCAATTGTTTGATAAAATATAAAAGATGATGTTACGCCGAGTAAATAGATGCCAAACATGACATGCTTTAAATTTGCATATTCCGTGCAATGGCAACAAAGTACATACATTTTTATTATCAATAGGCAGTGCTTTTACAGGTCACCAATTGAGATTTATACAGGAGGTGATGTTCGTGGCGATACCTCACATGCACGGTGCAACCACTGTTCATACGGGGTCAATGCTTGCACATTCAGCAGCTGCGCGCAGGGGAGGCAAGGGTGATTTTTTTTTTTTTAGTTATTTTTTTTATATTCAAATATTTTTATTGAAAGATTCTCAACAAACATGTTATTGTACATTGTTTAATAAAGAGGTTCACGTTAAGTTGTGACTGATGGCAAACAGAAATATGAAAAGAAAAAATAGGTCCCCACCAATTGGCTGGGGACAATATAGACAAAGTCGTGGTTACTGGAGAGGTATACTCGGGTCAATGTGAACCGTAATTGGTTGGGCGTGTGATTTATAATGGGGAGAGAGGGGGGGGGGAAGGCACCAGTCAAGTGCGTTGGTCATAATATGATATTAGTAAAGTATTTTTACACTGTCCCTTTCTTTCTTTCTTTCTTTCTTTTTTTCTCTTTCTTTCTTTCTTTCTATTTCTTTCTTTCTTTCTTTTTTTCTCTTTCTTTCTTTCTTTTTCTTTCTTTCTTTCTTTCTTTCTTTCTTTTTTTCTCTTTCTTTCTTTCTTTCTTTCTTTCTTTCTTTCTTTTCACAGGGAATGTAAATATCCCCTCTGACTGCAATAGGCATTGACAAGTTTCTCCTTTTCCATAAACTATTTTTTTTTAACTTGCAATTTGAGTTTGAATGTGCTAGAAAATTTGGCTGCTTTAATCAGTCACTTCTCTAGCACAGCCCCTTCCCATTAGTATATACCTTTTTATGTAGTTGCCGGTAAAGCAGTGTAGGCCAATACCATATGATGTAATAGCTCTGAGTCTGTTGGGGCTGCTGACATCACATCCAAGATGGCAATTTCCAGTAGCAGTCTCAGTTTTCTGGATGTCTACAGAAACGATAAACAAAACATGCATTAAATATGTTAAAACCATTGAAACAAATAGTCTGGCAACAAAATCTCTGTAAACATTAGTGTATGTTCAGCTTTTTTGCATTAGCATTTAGCGGCGTTTTGCTGTGATTAGCAACGTTTTCCCACAATTGCGTTTTTAGTGGGGTTTTTTTGTCAAAAAACATCCAAAAACGCTGCGTTTTACCACGTTTTTCAGCATTCGAGCGTTTTTACAGCTAAAAAACTCCTCTAGAAACCGACTAGTCCTGGGTTTTTTTTACAGCCAAAAAACATCCCAGCCAGAAAATGTTGATTACAGTCTGTGTGCATGGACACATAGGATAACATGCTGGGGGGTTTACTGGCTGTAGAAAAAAACGTCAAAAGTCAAAAACAGCCGCTGTAAAAATGTCAAGTGTGCATGAAGGCTAAGGGATTACTATGTGCACGGATATCCACATGCCCCTGTAGGCATGCAATCCCAGCAGACTGTAACAATTTATCCCTGATCTTGTTTATTTGCTTTAATAAATCAGCTTCAGTGTATAAGAATATAGCAATAAGAAGAAATTGTGTAGTATTAAAAGTACTGTACAGTATACACATGTAGCACTCACCCTCTAAAAAGCCTACTGTGTGTTCCCATGGTTCTTTCCCCAGCTAGTGTACTAACAACAGTCATGCACACAGTCTCAGTCACTCTTCTGGCTAGGAGTTTCCTTTTTCTGATGCCTTATTAAACTTGAACTTGTATGGGTGCAGGGTAACTGTGGGATACTTCTGTAGGGCAAAGTAGTAACTTGTGGATACCTGTCTCTTCCTTTAGACTTGTAGTAGCAAATGTCCTTGAAGCATCATATGATGGAATGAACTAAACAGGGCACCATCGGAAATGTCCACCTTTAGGATGGCACTGATCCCAGAGGGATAGCTGCCGCACCTAGTCACTAAGGATCTCACACATCAGTCTGGACTCAGAAATGTCCTTGGATATTTGGATAACTCCTTCCAATATCAGCCAGACATGTCTCTCGTAAACTCTTCAGACCAAATCCCCAAACGAAATCCCTTGATCAGCTCCTGCAAAGTTCAGTAGAATAGGCACTCCAGCTAATGCAGCTGGGACCTCAATGAGCAAGTAAAAGAGCACGGCTGGATGCCCAGAAGGGCAGCAGCCCTTCAGGCTAGGATCTTCTCTTCCTAAACAGGAACCCCTCTGCTCTAGGCCTCAACGTATTTATGCACTCTCTCAGCCACCTAATAGGCACCCTCTCCCAAGGATTGGCTGGGACCACAAATATTTAGCTGCTTATTTGACTTCCCCATTCCACTACATTCCAGAACCCTCCAGAAGGCAGAGAGAAGCCATCAAACCTGCAACCAATGAGACACAGAACAGCCCAAAATAATCACAAGCTGCTCAACTGATTACAGTGGAGCTAAATAACTAAGTTTACCTAGCCTAGCTAGCAGCCTAACTAGGAAGGTGCTACATCCTATACATTTCTGGCATGCTGTCTGTCAGCAGACCTTTACAAAACTGCCAGTTACTTGACGAAATCCAGCTGATTATCAGACTTGTCACCTTTATTTGTTGAATATTGTCATTATTAATGTTTTCTCATAATCTTTATTTTCAATTTACAGAGGTCATGCCCCTTTCATCATTACAACTGCTACAAGTCAACAAATCTTTTCTACTCCAAGTTGACTGTTGTCCAAACTAGTTTCAGTGTTACTTTAATTCATATACTGTGCCAATTCTTGATAATGCTCACAATGAACGTCTGCAGATATACAGACCATTTGACTGTTCTTTTGGGATATACCAGTGTTGCCAGAAAAAACTATGTATCAATACATAGAATGTTTATGAGATAGCTGAATAAAGCGACATTATTATATAAATTAAAAAACATGATTTAAAACTGAACTCCAAGCAAGCATGTAATTATAAAGATGGAATAGATATAAGAATTATGTCAGCCTGACAAAAGATTTGTACTTATGTCCATCCTTTCCTGAGACTTGCACAGCCCTGCCACATAGCACAACCAAGCAGCGGACACCACTTTCTCTGTTAGTTATAGACTTTATATGGAATAAATTGGTGTCCTGTCTTTACTTCTATTAGAGCGTGGAAAGGTACATACAGAATGAGCTCATAAGCGCATCATTTCCTCCGCAGTCCACTGCACTGAAAAAAAAAGTGCTGCATGGAGTCTTTTTTTCAACACACACCCACATCACAGCGGTGTGAATTTACACCATGGGAAACCAAGTATTTGCCCTGGGACTGCACTGGGCAATGCTGTCCAATGCATCCTAATGCAAATGGTGTGAATGAGCCCTTAACATTAATCTGTATTTTAGTGTGAGAATCAGGGTAATTTCTATCATGGGAAAAAACAGTAATTTTGTTGTATGTGACAGTGTATTCACTTGAAGGTAAAGAGTAAAGAGCCTGCAATTCATCCTTACAAATAATTACTTTATTTCATTGAGTAGAGTGTACAGGCAGAGCTGGCTTACACATTTCAGCAATAGACAATTCACTGGTCTTATTGACTTTCAGCTGCTTTGTGACATTTTAACTGCCGCCCGTGAAGACGTCAAGTGACAAAACGCGTAGGGTAGAGCTTCAGACTGACATCACTACGTTTTGTAAGCGGCCAGCGTTCCTGGCTTTCTGTGATGATTTTAATGAGATGTGTTTGTTGCTAGTGTCGGCTAGACACTTTACCATGTGAGTGGAATAGATGAGTTTTTAAAGGAATAAATGTACCATACGGTATCACACTATCGCCTGCTTTGTTTTCTCTTTTCCTTCTGAGCCTGGGCAAAAGTAATTGGAGTGTCTTTTGGAGAATCTTGCTGCCGAGTTTCCATATCTGCAGAGTATTGCTCCCTAAAGGATATATTAGGAGAATCTGGATATCTGGGTTTCCCTTCCTACAGAGTAATGCCCCATTAGCTGAGAGTGAATATACTGGAAAGTCTGGTTACCGCTGTGTCTGCCTGCAGAGTATTGCTCTCAGAGCAAAAGCGCAATTGCTGGTTTATAAAATAACTAGCAATATGCTCTGGTGAGTTTATTTATTTCTATTGATGGTGGATTGGCACATTTGTGTTGGTGATGGATGTTTTTACAGTTGAAAGAAAATTCAGAGACACTTTGCTTTTTATATTTATTTATGTCACAATATAAGTTGTATATTAATTTTTACCTTTTTTTTGATGTATTAAAAATATACCATGCCTGAAATTAATCTTTCACTTCCCAATGTTTAAAAATGAAACTGTGCTTTGCCCATGAAAGGAAAAGCAACAGGTTCACTTTATTCTCCACATCCATACTGATCTTCTCTTCACTTCCCCACTACCCTGTGAGAAAATACAGCCCTGCATAAGTTCAGATACGATTTCTAGTTGGAGCTGGAACTAAATATGGTCGTTGTGTTGGAGATCCTGCTACAACGTACCAATACAGCATGGCAGCTAAGTGGTTCACACTTGCCTCTGGCAGCACTAGGGTTGCTAGTTCAAATCCCAGCTATGGCAATACCTCCCAGGAGTTTGCATGTTCTCCCTGTGCTTGTGTGGGTTTCCTCTGAAAACAGGCTGGTAGATTAATTGACTCCTGTGTAAATTCACCCTAGTGTATTAGGGACCTAAGGTTGTAAGCTCCTTGAGGGCAGGGACTGATGTGAATGTACAAAATACAGTATATGTAAACCACTGTGAATTGTCAGCACTATAGAAATTCCTGTAAAAATATGTAAAGCACACTTACACATGTTGACAGATATACCTGCTAGAATGCTTTCCTCCAGCACTAACAGGTCTGTGCCATCTACAGTGCCTTGAAGAAGTATTCATATCTCCTTGAAAATTTCCACATTTTGTCATTATAACCAAAAACATAAATGTATTTTATTGGGATTTTATGTGATACACAATGTGGCACATAATTGTGAAGTGGAAGGAAAATGGTAAATGGTTTTCAAAAGTTTTTACAAATAAATATCTGAAAAGTGTGGCATGCATTTGTATTCAGCCCCCCTGAGTCAATACTTTGTAGAACCACCTTTCACTGCAATTACAGCTGCAAGTCTTTTTGTGCAACAAAACTGAAAGCAGAGAGCACACAACCGCCCTAGTGTAACTCCATTTAATTGTGATAAAAAGACATAAAACAGATTGCAATCACATGGTACAATGGTAATAAAGCACTCTCAGTGTAGTGATAGTCCTCTTTTCTTCCTAATGTCATTGGCATCAATGTAGTAATCGGCTTGTGTCCGCGGCTGCTGGTGTCACCACAGTTCATTTTCCTGGTCAATTCTTCCACCCTGTCCCAACAGGCTTTGGCATCTTTCACCCAGAGGGCTTCTGTAAAAGGTATTCATTAGTTGTGCGTCGGCTGGTGAACTTCAACCCCAGTCTAAAGTCTTTTGCAGACTCTAACAGGTTTTCTTCTAAGATTTCCCTGTTTTTAGCTCCATCCATCTTCCCATCAACTCTGACCAGCTTCCATGTCCCTGCTGAAGAAAAGCATCCCCACAACATGATGCTGCCACCAGCATGATGTGTTCAGCGTGATGTGTAGTGTTATTTTTCTGCCACACATAGCGTTTTGCTTTTAGGACAAAAAGTTCAATTTTGGTCTCATCTGACCAGAGCACCTTCTTCCACATGTTTGCTGTGTCCCCCACATGGCTTCTCGCAAACTGCAAATGGGACTTATTATGACTTTCTTTCAACAATGGCTTTCTTCTCACCACTCTTCCATAAAGGCCAGATTTGAGGAATGCACTACTAATAGTTGTCCTGTGGACAGATTCTCCCACCTGAGCTGTGGATCTCTGCAGCTCCTCCAGAGTTACCATGGGCCTCTTGGCTGCTTCTCTGATTAATGTTCTCCTTGCCCAGCCTGTCAGTTTAGGTGGAGAGCCATGCCTTGGTAGGTTTGCAGTTATGCCATACTCTTTCCATTTTTGGATGTTGGATTAAACAGTGCTCCTTGAGATGCTCAAAGCTTGGGATATTTTTTTGTAACCTAACCCTGCTTTAAACTTCTCAACAACTTTATCCCAGACCTGTCGGGTGTGTTCCTTGGTGTTCGTGATGCTGTTTGTTCACTAATGTTCTCTAACAAACCTCTGAGGGCTTCACAGAAGAGCTGTATTTATACTGAGACTAAATTACACACAGGTGGACTCTATTTACTAATTAGGTGACTTGAAGGTGATTGGTTCCACTAGATTTTAATAGGGGTATCAGAGTAAAGGGGGCTGAATACAAATGCACGCCACACTTTTCAGATATTTATTTGTAAAAAATGTTGAAAACCATTTATCATTTTCCTTCCACTTCACAGTTATGTGCAAGTTTGTGTTTATATCACATAAAATCCCAATAAAATACATTTATGTTTTGGTTGTAACATGACAAAATGTGAAAAATTTCTAGGGGTAACTCAGATTACTCCAGCTATTCAATTAATTTCAAACAGTGTTAAAGTAAGGCTTATTCCTGGTGCACACTATGAGTTTTTTTCTTTCAACCGAGGAGCTCATGAGGAGGACTCTGTACTAACTATGCAATGTTAGTACAGCGTTCACCCTGCTGAGCTATTGTGTTCTGAGTGGGGGACTGCCCCCACCCCACCATAACACATGGGTCAGCGCACAGTCAGCCCATTGGCTGCGAGCACTCAGCAGATATTGATCGGCAGATGTTTTTCCAGCATGCCCATTCTACAGAAGCCGGACATTCAGCTGGCTTCTGTTAGACAGGCTGTTGTACTCACGGGCTGAATGTCGGCCAGTTTCTGTTGAACTGGCCAATACCAGCCTATAATTGTCCTATGTGTACCAGGCTTTACATTTCAACTCCCAGCAGGTATAGACTTAGTGCAAAGTAAACATATAACTCTAGTCTATTAGTCACTGCATAGAATTAGAAGCTACCTTTTTACATATTTTGGAGTATAAAGATGTGTAACCCAGGTGTTAATTAAAAATTAATTAACAAACCATTACATACACTTACACATGCAAAGCAGGGCTCAGAATGGGAAAAGGAGGGGCAGCCCTATGAGCTAGGCATGCTCTACTGCAAGGGTGTCAAACTGATGGCCCTCCAGCTGTTGAGAAACTACGAGACCCATCATGTCTCTGCCTGTGGGAGTCATGCTTGTAACTGTCAGCCTTGCAATGCCTCATGGGACTTGTAGTTCCACAACAGCTGGAGGGTCGCCTGTTTGATACCTGTGCTCTACTGCATTGCTCAGTGTTGTATCTATAACAATGCTGGTTTGCTGACAAGAAGAGACAGCCGATTGAGTAGAGAGATGACCTCATCAGTGTGTTGCTGCTCTTTTGTCGTGAAATCTGCAGGCTGGGGGTGGGAAAGTAACCAATGTGTATTGTTGGTGACTGTAGTACAGAAATGTTAGGTCACTGACCAAGCTATGCTGACTGGCATGGCCATCTGGATCACAAGACTGGATTAGAAAAAAAACAAATCTTTTGACAGGTTAGATATTTTACATGGAAGTACAATATGTCACCTGTACATTTTGTTTGCCTAAAGGATTTAAGGATGTTTATTCCAAAAATGATTGTTGCTAATTCATTTCTGGCTTATTTGATATAAACTGTTTAAAAACATGAATGATTTCGGCTTACATAGGTCGAAGTGCGGACACCTACTGGATAGATTTTGGCCTACATATTTTGAAAATGGCAATGTTGTACAGCAATGTTCATAATTCAGGATGCAAATGAGGAAAATATACTAACATTATCTAGCAATTTTACTTTCGGCATGTTTTCTTCACGGACTTTCAAGGTGAATCCAATAATTATAACAGTGACAAAAAATAATTATTATTTTATAGAATGCATTCAACATCAGGCATAATAGTGGCTAAGTGATTAGCACTTTTTGTCTGCATCTCTGTGGCCAAGGGTTTAATTAAGGAAACTGTCAGCATGAAGTTTACATGTTCAGATTATGTCTGGGTCAGTTTTTGATGGGTACTTTGGTTTACTTCTAAAAATTAGACCTTAAGTGTTTGTGATAGTGCTGGGGATATTAGATTGTGAACCCCATAGTGCATGCTTTGGATTTTTGTAGAAAGAATTACATATTTTGATTAGGCCAAGGAAAGCATGTGTTGCCTTGCTTACTTTGGCCATACATGGATTGAAGTTCCTACTGAACTGGCAGAATTTTGATACGTGTGTAGCACTCTCTTTTCAACAGAAGCTGGTCATTAGAAGTCAGTCCTGATGGAAAACAACATTCGATCAGTGCATGCAGCCAATGGGCCACAGCTCTGATCAGTGTACTCTGACAGTGGGGAAGGCCTGTTATCCGAATATAGAGACGCAGAGGGCAAAACCAGAAGCGACAAAATACTCATTGCTTCTGGTTTCTTAGACCATGATTGGGAACATTCTGCTAATCGATCATCTCTATGGTCAGCTGGTGGAACTGCGGGCTGCTGTCTCGGGCTCCCTGGTGAGACAGAAGAGCCAGGGAAAGTCGTGGAAGGCGGAGGGAGAGACCCTCTCGCTGCCTGTAAAAGCGATCCAGTGGCTAATTAGAAGTGGCTCAAAAATGGTTTCCTATAGTGCTACACTGAGAAAAGGAGGAGTCCAGAGGTTTGGAGCAGCTCTGTGCAATGCCCCTGCACACAGCAGAGAAGTATATTGTGATTGATTTTCAGAAAAAAAGATTTTAAGCTTTACAACCAATTAAATCAAAATAAAAAAGCCCTTACTCTAATCAATGCATGGTGTAAAACATATAAAAATGCCAGGACAATACAAAATCCTAAAAATGCCCCTTTTTGGAAAGTAGACCCCCCCAAGATGAATTTCTATAGCAAACATTTTTTGGAAATGAAGAAATATGCTGTCATTAAAGGGGTTAAGGGGTTAATATACAGGTTGCAGAGACAGGCTGGAAATCATATGAACAGGAGAGTGAAAGAGTTAAAAAAAAGTTCACACACTTGGTGAAGGTGCCTCATAATAAGCTGCTTTTGCTGAGTCATTTATTCTTTCTTCATTCCTAAGTTACTACGATCAATCCCCTTCTCCATTGGAAAAGAAAAGGGAGAGACCAACTATGTAAAAAGTTTAAGCTGTGCTTGAACTCAAATCAGAAGGGGTTGGAAATTTATCAACATTGGAACAGACAGAATCTGGAGTAGCTGTGCATAGCAATTTGATCACAAATTTGATCAATTTGGCATATAATTGACTTCAGTGCGTATGGGTCATTCATTAATAATGGTTGGTATTTCCATTTTAGCTTTTAGGGTTCATCAGTTTAGTGTAGTTGTCAACATACAAATCTTTTTTAAAACTTTTTTTCCATTACAAAACCACAACAAAATATAATTTTCATCCAAAATACAAACATTTCCCCTGCATTTTGCTGTCCAACCTCCCCCCCACCCAAACCCCTTACAAATTAACCCGGTCCATATAACTCTTCCCTTCTCTTTCCAACTTTCCAGTCTATACCTGTGATCTTTTTCCTCAGTCCTCGCTTCCGACTCTTCCTTTTTCCCTTACAAAACATTCGCTTTATTCTCCTACCTCAATTCAGTTCCCTGGGCCTCCCATTACTTCCATATATTTTCTGGATGCCTTGAAGTCAGACCATCTTCCCCATTTCTTTCTAAATTTGGCCATATTACCTTTGTCTATATGATATAACTCCTCCATCTTATTTATATATTCCACCCTGTCTAACCAGTCCGTCATTGTTGGAGGCTCCTGTACCTGCCAAAATGTAGGAATAAGCCCTTTAGCCTCACTAATTAGATGGTATAATACACTATTTTTATACTGCTTTACTGGTACTTCTGTCCTATAAAACAAACACACCCATGGATCCTTCTGTATAGTTGTCCCCAATATCTCTTGTATAAACTGGATTACATCTTGCCAAAACCCCAGTGTTTTTGGAAAGTCCCACCATATATGTGCCATTGTTCCCTTAGCTCCACATCCCCTCCAACATAACGGTGAAACTTCTACTCATTTATGTGCAACACTTGGTGTCAAATACCACCTTATTAAACATTTATAATTCATTTCAACCGTGTTCACCTCATGTGTTAATGTAAACATTTTATTTTTCTGTGATTCTATAATTTTTCTTCCCAGTTTCCTTTCCCATTTCTCTAAGAACAGTGGAGGACCTGCCCCCCCCCCCCCCCTCAGTTCAACAAGCATTGTGTATATCCCAGAAGTAACATGTTTTGGCGCCATACTGGAACCCAACATCTTTTCAAATGGGAGCATGTCCTCCGTCATCCTCAGTGGTTGGGGCAACTTTGCAATTGTTAATATCTCAATTCATCTAATGCCACAAATAAGTCTTTTTTACTCTAAGTCTTGAAAAGTGCCCATCTGCCCTTTAACTACTATATCCCCAGACATAGTTTTCTATTGTGCATTTATTATGTTTATTTCATTTTCGATAGACTCTATTGCTGGAAACAGTCAAATAGGAAAGCTTACTATGTACTTATCTGGGTGTGTTCCCTGGTTCGATTCCTTAAATTTTGAACTTTTGGTTCCTGTGGAATTGGATTTGAAAATGAAGGCAGCATTGCTGTGTACTTGCATTATTTTAGTAAGTTGTTTTTTTTTTTTTTACTACTATAACTAGTAATGTTAAACAATGACAATTAGTGTAGATGTTAATTTTGTGGTAATGTATTTTCAGTACTCACCCAAGGCTGTGTGTCTCAGAGTGGAACTTCTTGTGGTATTAGAAACTACTATACTATCTCTCTCTATATATATATCACTCATTTTCTCTCTCTCTCACTTTCATCTCTCTATATGCACGCTTTACTAAATGTACTTTACAGTCAAGTTTGTCCAAAATCTCAGCATGTGTGGATGTAATGTATCTGTGTAATACCTGAAAATGTCTAATTTAAAGTGAATACAATTTCAAATAGAAATTGTATTTGCTAAATATGTTTGGGAACATATTGGGATATAAAATAAAACCATGTCTCTTTTCTACAGGGGAGAGCCTATTTTAGAGAATGAAATGGAAGCTTGAGCATTCTGATCAAATCAACTATGCTGTACTCCATCACACATGCAATGTGCATGCTGAGAATTCTATGAATCTATAATATTTCAGTATGTTTTTTTCTTATGAGAACCATGATAAAAAAAGTGCAAAAATCCTTAAGACTCTGTTAACACTATTGCAATGCGATTTTGCCACAATTTTCAGTGTGATTATGCAGTGTGACTTTGATGCTACTTGCCTGTATTTTTTCATATTCTATGGGGCCAAGTCACACTGTAAAGTACACCAAAGTAGCACAGGAACCTTCTTTGAAATTGCCCCATGCTGAGTAGCATTGATGAGAACTGGTGGCACTGAGTCAGAAATCACAGCAGTGTGGACCAGCACTAAATATATATGTAGTTTACACTGATATAAGTTACAATTTTAAATGTAAGTTACTAGGACAAATGTTATTTTTGAAAAACATATTTTATGTATATAATTATACAGCAGATTGATGCCAGGCCTCATTACTCACATGCATGTTTACTCTAAGAATAAAACGCAACTTCTATTTAAACAAAACGTGCATAGTATATAATATAAACCATTAAAACAATAATCTCTCATTACCACTGTGCACAGTCTATATCATCTTTGGGACTTAAAATTTCAGTCTAGTTCCCATTCTGATCAGAAAAAGACAGGACCTCTTATTAACTGTCTCTAGTCAGGGGTTAGTTCTCTCCACACCAGCATGTCCCACATCAACAAAGTCCATAACAAACATCCAACATGTTTCACTACCAATACAATTGTCTTAAAGTAGAACTCCAGTAGCTAAATATATATATATATATATATATATATATATATATATATATATATATATATATATATTACAGCCTATCTCATTAAAGGATAAAAGCAACTTTTGCTTCACTATAGAGCTAGTGTGCACAGTACATCTTTTCCATCATAAGATGTACTAAAACCAGCCTCAGACAATTAGATTTTCTTTCCTGCAACCACTGACTGTGTTGATGGGGAATTCCCTCCCGTGGAGCTATTGTGTTCTCCTGGTAGGGGGGAGCCATGCCGGGAGAACACATAAATTACTGCTAGCAGCTATAGCAGCTGGCAGTAATTGCATAAGAAATCCGACAGACTGGTTGTATCCAAGTTGTACAACAACCGAATTGGGTACAATTAGCCTGCCCATAGATGGTTCGAATCTTGACTGGTCCCTGCTGAACTGGCCAAAATTCAGACAGACAATCTATGACCGGCTTAAGTCTTTGAAATTGGCCAATGTCATTAAACCCACTTCCTCTGAGCCCAAGCTGTCAAAAACCCACCCCAATCTGTGACTGGATAATGAAGGAGAAGTAGCACAGTGATGGGTTTATCTTGTCATATTTTCTCCTCCTACCTGCTGGCTCCTTGTCAGCACAATAATTTATTGGTTCCTTGTGCTGCTTCTTCCTCTCCTACTCTGCACTCTCCCAGGACTGCAAGAGTTTTAATAAGGCATATACCAAGTCACTTTCAGGCACCTACACTGCTTGCATTTTAAAACAAACGTAGAACATGTTTGACATTAAGGGGGCCCTGAGCAAACTGTCATGGATGGGGTCTGTCACATATGGTTAGGATTGTGGACCCTCCGTGTAACCTGCACAATGGAGGGTGATGTGCTTGGCAACAGATGAACAGATGACCTGGTACAGGGAAGCATAGAGATGAGGATCCTGGAAAGCATGGAAAACAAAAATAACAGGAAAGGCAGATGTATAGTGTAGTACTGGGATGCTAGTCTTACAGACAGGCAGGACATAGAATACTAGTAAGAATAACTTATTGCTCCAGGGTGAAGGGCTCACTGGGAGACAGGAGTAGGCATCACAAGTCATTCCTTCATTCAGCCTTCCATAATCTAAAAAAAACTCTGATAATGCCATCCTGCTTTTTATCTAACACTATATGGCCAGCCCAGAGGTTCCTACTTTGTTCTATGACCCCTCTCTTTAGCTTTTTTTACATTTCCTAAGGGTTCATGCACAAAAACAATTATAGGCTTTTTTTATGACCAGCACAAATTTCCCAGCACTTTCCCACACCTGGGAAGCCACATGTGCCGCATACAGCCTGCCAATTGAATGGCCATATGTTGCCTTACTTTTGTAGAACTCCAAGTGTAGCTCAGGGCCACACACTGTTGGTGTAAACCACAGTAACAAAAATACAAGGGCTTTCTTCAGCACAATCTTCTCCCATTAGACACACTTTCTAATGTGTTTCACCTAAATAGGACTTAATCGTAGAGGTCTATGATGGTCTTGTCTCAAACTTAAGAAAACATGGGCCATCAACCATGACAATGGCAGTCACACTATATGAAGCCGGACTTTTAATGACAATGATACCTTTTGTCCTAACTCTTTTCCTAGTTTATCTACCATGTTAGTTCACACAAGGATGGATAGGTTGTTAATGACCACCAGTTTGACTCACAGAACATTCACAATAGGACTGTCTATTAGGAAAATTTTCTCTATAAAATTCCACAGTCATCATGGTTACTGAAGAACCCCTGTCTACAATTGGCTAACAGCAATACACAGATTATGTTAGAAAATAAGCAGGGTAAATACAAGTAACATCAAATATGCCGATTAAAACAGATAAAAATGAATCACTAACTGTATGGATTATAGCTGTGCTTTTTAGAGGTGCAGCACCTGCTGTGGAAGGGAGGCCTGTCACCAATGCAGTCAGGCTCTGTATAGCCACCAGTACAGTATTGGAAAGGAAGGCACTAGTTCTATACAGGTAGAGGTAGGGCACCCCTAGGTGGGTGATAGATATCTGTATAGGTAAAAGGCAGTTCATGTTGGATACTGCATCTTCACCCGCCACTTGTTTGGGGTCCTTTAAAACTTGCAGTATAGGTGCTGTTGATTGAGTCAGATCTACATACAGTGAGGGCAAGGTAGTAGGATCTCCTTAACTGAGAAGGGGGGAAGTAAAGATGTCTGCTAGCAGTGTCCATGTAAGAAACAGAGTAAAGATAGGTCTCCAGTGTAAGAAGGTGGAATGAGCAGGCTTTGGATCGCAGTGGGTTATAGGTTAGAGTGGTGGGTGTTCAGCAGGCTACAGTAGCATTGCCAGGAAGGATTGTGATAGGTGTGGATATCTCTATGCCTACAGCTGCTAAGGACAGCTACGCAGCTAGGCGTTTGGCACTGGGGTGCGCGATATCACTGAAGATCTGGTTCTGGTGCAGATTGATCTGAAGGCTGCTGCCTACTGTGAGGCTGGATCAATGTATCCAGGACAATGGCTCCTGACTGACCTCTCAGATGTCCCTGGATCAAGAGAGCAAGCCTGCCAGTAACAGTGAAACATACAGACTCACCCAGGATCCCCTAAAGTTCCAGAACACTGAAATTTGTAGTCCCAAACCAGCATTTTTTTTCCTTGCAAATGATTGTTTGCAAAGTGAAGTTTCATCCTATTCACTAAGCTCTGGGGTATATTATCTTGCAAAGTGCAACTTCACTTGCAAAGTGAACAGTCTATTTGCCATTAGTAAATCAACCCCCATGACATTGAGTCAGGGAACCACCCAATCCACCTTATCCCTTCCAAACAGTCTTCATCCCTACACTACACTACATTCAGGTGAGATCAGGTGTTCCTGGACAGAAAGATACTTAGATTTGTATGATATATGCACGTCTGTTGAACTTGAATGAAGAATGGTGTTAGTGCTTTCACAATTAGAAAATTATGGTACAGTCATTTGGCGATTATATGTTAACTCTGATATAAGTAAATCTTTGACTATGGGTGACTGTACTAGTAGATTGGTGATATGAATAAAATTAGAAATCTTCTTCCCTTCCCATATTTTTCTAATGGCCTTTGCCAAGTCTGTCCATTTGACCACTAGGATATTATCTCAGTGGAGAAACAATGTGCTATGTGACAATTAGAATCTTCTCAACTGTATGGTGTACTGTGTGGTTTGACTGTTAGATGCCTGACAATTAAAAATTGGACCAGGCTTAACTCTTGTTGGGTTAATACAAAGCCTTCAAACATGAATATATAAATTGTGCATAATTAATGATACAGTGGAATTCAAGATGGCCATGGCCAGAAATGCTGGGGGTGGGGTGGTTTGAATGTAATTTCACGTCATGTGTAATCAAAGGCAACTTGAAGACAATAATTGATCTTAAATTTCCCAAACCATCTAATATTGCTTCTAACTGTTCTGGTATGTTTTCATCTGGGTTGTTTACTGTGGGTCACTTTGCAGGAATATTTCCTAACCTGTGGCTCTACCACTGCTGTGGAACTACTCTGTCAGACATAGATAAACAAGCTAGCAAAGCACAATGAGAAGATAAGTTCACAAATGCTGGAGAAACACAGACAGAGAAGGTTGCTTAGCAGAATAAATATCTCTTGTGAAAGACATTACACTACACACTCCCAGGCCTGATGAGCAGACATAGCACTTAACTGTCCCTAATATGGAAGGACTGTTCTCCTTTTAAGACTAAATCCCTCTTTCTCTGTAGCATCAGTTGTCCCCCTTTTTGGTCTGCAGTAAACATGTTATCCAAACTCTATATTCCTGTATTTTTTATTCCGAAAAGCCAATATAAAAGAAAAATAGAGGTAAAAAATGTGCTTGTGTGGTGTAGCCAATCATTTTTGCCATATTAGGTTTTTGTGGTCCGTGTAACTATGGAAATGTCTTTTGCCTACATAGTGTGTGCTAAAGGATGCCTCACTTTATCATAACAGGAAATTGGAAGGTTTGAGCAGAGGTAGAGAGGGATGTATCCTCTAAAGACCAACTTCTACAACAGAATATACCAGACTGGTTCACTTGTAGAACTTCTGCCTATATTAATGTCCAGTCACCTGCCCTGACCTAACAGGAAATAATCTGATTCTGTAAATCCTGCTTCAAAATCTGAAAGCAGGCGTCTGTGAAATTGCAGCCTGAGTCCTTGGTTGTGGATGTTTTGTTTTTTTTTGCCCTTAGCGTGCAGATAGAATGCAGTGTACAGTTGCAAGAAAAAGTATGTGAACCCCTTGGGATTATGTGAAGTTTTGCATGAATTGGGCATAAAATGTGCTCTGAACGTCATCTAAGTCACAACAATAGAAGAACACAGTCTGCTGAACATAATACTACACAAACATTAGATGTTGCCATGGTTTAATTGCACATAACATGTAAACATTCACAGTGCAGGGAGGAAAAAGTATGTGAGGCCCTAGCTTAATGAGTTCTCCCAGAGCTAATTGGAGCCAGGAGTGAGCCAACCTTGACTCCAATCAGTGTGATGATATTGGATGTGTTGCTGACAGCTGTCCTGCCCTTAAAAAACACACCTGTTTTGGGTTTACTGGTTTCAAGAAGCACTGTCTGATGTGGACCATGCCTCGCAGAAATGAGCTCTACGATCAAGAATTGTTGACTTGCATGAAGCTGGAAAGGGTTACAAAAGTATCTCCAAAAGCCTTGATGTTCATGTGTCCATGGTAAGACAGACTGTCTACAAATGGAGAAAGTTTATCACTGTTGCTACTCTCCCTAGGCGTGGTCATCCTGTAAAAATGACTGCAAGAGCACAGCGCAGAATGCTGCATGAGGTAAAGAAGAATCCCAGAGTGTCAGCTAAAGACCTACAGAAATCTCTGGCACATGCTAACATTTTTGTTGACACATCTACAATAAGGAAAACATTAAACAAGAATGGAGTACATGGGAGGACACCACGGAGAAAGCCATTGCTGTCCAAAAAGAATATTGCAGCATGTTTGAAGTTTGCAAAAGAGCACCTGGATGTTCCACAGCACTACTGGCAAAATATACTGTGGACAGATGAAACCAAGATTGAGTTGTTTGGGAAGAACACACAACACTATGTGTGGAGAAAAAAAGGC
This sequence comes from Staurois parvus, assembly GCF_062004578.1. NCBI lineage: Eukaryota > Metazoa > Chordata > Amphibia > Anura > Ranidae > Staurois > Staurois parvus. The sequence goes on from NW_028317874.1 coordinate 11,936,569, forward strand.
ACAGCACACCAGCATCAAAACCTCATCCCCACTGTAAAACATGGCGGAGGGAGCATCATGGTTTGGGGCTGCTTTGCTGCCTCAGGGCCTGGATGGATTGTTGTCATTGATGGGAAAATGAATTCCAGAGTTTATCAAGACATTTTGCAGGAAAACGTACGACCATCTGTCCACCAACTGAAGCTCCACAGAGGATGGGTGATGCAACAGGACAATGACCCAAAGCATACATGTAATTCAACAAAACAATGGCTGCAACAGCACAGAATACGCCTTCTGGAGTGGCCCAGTCAGAGTCCTGACCTCAACCTGATTGAAATGCTGTGGCATGACCTTAAGACGACCTTAAGGGAGGTGACGTCAGACGCATACGAGAATACCGGAAGTGGAGTGGCGGCCATCTTGGAGAAGGCAAAAAATCGCCTGTGACTTGCGATTAGGACTCTCCTGGATTCCGGATGGCAGACAGGTCTTTATATGCTATGTGCGATGAAAGATGTTTTTAATGTAAGCAGGATAATTAAAAGTTTTGGATCTTAGTATGTGGCAGTATCACGCTATGATTTGTTCCTTGTATATGGGTATCTGGCTGGCGTATATGGTGGAAGCATATCTGAGTTGCTAGGGTGGAAGGATCCATATAATATCATAGGATCAAAGCAAATCCTGAGGACATCTTCAAAAGGATTTATATCACCAGGCAATTTCTGTGGATTGAGATCAAAAACATAAATTGCTTTGAATATTGGTAAGGGTATTCATTCCTTACCCTGATAGAAGTGTGCACTGTGTCATGAGTTTTTAGCACAGTAGAGTGTTTCACATGCATGGTTTTGCACAGTATATCGCATGTGTATGTGGTTTGATATATACACGTGTTTTCACTTGGGTGAATATTATTGGATTGATCTCACATGTAAATTTTTATTTATAAAGGATAATGCACTATGTATTTTTTTTTTGTTTTTTTGAGGTAATCAAGGTTTTGCAAGCAGCGGAGAGTTTTTTACACTTTTTCAATTTTTTGGACTACACGTATTTATTTATTTATTTATTTTATTGTGGTATTGGACTTTAATTTGAAATTGGACTTTAATTTGAAAAATTATAGATTTTGGATTTTTTAGATTATTATATAATGAAAGGTTCCTTTTATTAATTGTCACTGAGCATATTTATATTTATATGACCTTAAGAGAGCGATTCACACCAGACATCCCAAGAATATTGCTACACTGAAACAGTTTTATGAAGAGGAATGATCCAAAATTACTCCAGATCGTTGTGCACGTCTGATCTGCAACTACAAGAATCGTTTGGTTGAGGTTATTGCTGCCAAAGGAGGGTCAAACAGTTATTAAGTCCAAAGGTTCACATACTTTTTCCTCCCTGCACTGTGAATGTTTACATGTTATGTGCAATTAAACCATGGCAACATCTAATGTTTGTGTAGTATTATGTTCAGCAGACTGTGTTCTTCTATTGTTGTGACTTAGATGACGTTCAGAGCACATTTTATGACCAATTCATGCAAAACTCCACATAATCCCAAGGGGTTCACATACTTTTTCTTGCAACTGTAGTTGTGGACACATGCTGCTATTTTCTGTGAGTCTGCATCCTGATTAGAGACCAAATCGCACAAACAGAACAATGCCAAAGGGAGATCTATAAAATGAGTGCACAGCACACCCCACTGCCCATATGTTGGAGCTGGATCTTTAAGGATTCTCAAAAAACAGGGTCTGACATGCCAAGCAGCCTAATGCACAATTCCACCATGTGTTGCTTTCCAATAACTCATTTGGGTCTATCCCACTTGGACCCTCTACCAGGTATATCTTTTAAATGCAGGCAAACCATTACCCAATTTACGATGCAAGGTATTCTGTATCCAACACCTGTGAAGGCTCATTAAGATCATATTTCTCAGGTTTTTTTCACAGATTACCAAAATAGTGAAAAGTAAGACACCAGAATAAACGGGATTTGACGTAAAAACCCATGTACATGCAATAAAAATTTTCACCTGAAAAGGAAATAAATGCCCAGGTCCATGCTGTGGAGATTACAAAATTTAGTTTTGCAATGCTCTACTATATGGTAAAGTAACTGTAAGTGGATCCAGCAGGGGGCAGTGCTCTATAAAAAAACATTATATTACATATTGACTGCCTTGTGGTAATGAATCCAGTGTTTAATGGGATCTATAGACAATTTATAGTCATTACATGCCCACCAAGTTCAATCAAAAAGTGCTTATTTTACTTGTTTTGAAAGTAGAACGTAAAGTATAACTAAAGGCAAAACTTTATTCAATTTCTTTTTTTTTTTTTTTAGCTTTGGATAGAATGGAGAGGGAATAGAACAACTTTCAGGTTTTTATTGCTGTTTGTGCTCTCATAAGAGAGATTCACTATCTTTCTGTTTGTCCTGTTTACCATTTTTACTAAGAGTGAAAGTAAATCCCAAATTTTGGGCTGTCACCAGAGTAGGAATAGAAATCTTCCCATGGGGACCGTAGTTCAGGTGACCCTTGTGACAACCAGGGGTTCTCTCACTGTGGAGGGACTACATCTCACTTTTTGTGTTGACTATGGGATAGGAAAGAAAGGGGAAAAGGGGAATCTCCCCAATAAAACACAGAAGGCTTAACCTCTTTCCGTCTTTCCTATGTCAATAAATGGCCAGGCGGGAATGCTGCCAATGCGGGTGGACGTTTCTAAATGTCCCCCCACATCCACTGCCTGTGTGCGCTCCTTGGGAGTGCGCGGCACCACGATTGGTGCTGCTGTGTCTGGAGGACACAGCGGAACTCAGATCGCTGTACGGGACCTCTGTGTGAGGTCCCGATTCATGTGAATACTGATTGGCCAATCAGTGATCACATGAATAGTAGTAAGCAAGATGTCACTTCCTGACATCACTGCTTACTACTTGTGAAATCTGTGAATGATCACAGAAGTCACATGGTACAAGGCTATTCACAACAGTCATGTACCATGTGACAAGTTGTGACCAATCACAGCTCGCACAGTATTTTCTCAAATGCTGCAGGAATGCAGCCAGAGATAAGGAGAAATTGTTGATTTTATAACCTTTATGGGTGTAAAAGAAATCAGTGTAAAAAAAGAAAAACATCACCCCCCACAAGTAGTATAGCGTCGCTATGGTGACACTGTACTGCTAGGGTGACAGCATGTAAAAAAACAAAAAACAAAAACATAAATAATAATATAAAAAAGTAAAAAGAGTTTCGAAAAATTATAATTTTTGCTTATAAACTAATTTGTTTTTTTTTGTTTTTTTACTAAAAAGACAGATGAATGCATTTTGCCCAAGATTTATGAAGAAAGATTATTTATTTGCAAAATTTTATAAGAAAAACCCTTTTTAAAAACAAATTTTGGTCTTTTTCACATAGGTAAGCAAAAATAAAAATCCGAGTGGTGAATAAATACCTACCGCCAAAATAAAGTTTTATCTGTCTCAAAAAAATGCTAAAAATTTCATATGGGTACAGTATTGCATGACCGCGCAATTGTCATTCAAAGTGTGATAGCTCTGAAAGCTGAAAATTGGCCTGGACAGGAAGAGGGTAAAAGTGTCCATACTTGAAGTGGTTAAAAAAGACAGGAGTTATAACCCCCCCCACAAACACCCACACACCCACCCATTACTCTATCCAAAGAGAAAACATATTTTGCTTTTAGTTCAACTTTAAACCTAATATTTTATTCTAAATACGAAGCACTTTTTTTTGTGGACTTCAGTATTCATTAGAGAATATGCTACTTGACCCAACAGTAGATACATCCTCATTAGGGCTGCAGATAGGGGGCATGATGGAACGCAGTGCCTGACTCCTGCCCTTCTCACCAACTTGTGACAAAGGCACCGCGCTGTCACTTGCATAACAATGGCACTCTCAGCTGCACCCTGCACGAAGATTTTCCAGCTCCTGGTACCACAATCTATATGCCAGCAGTCTGAAAGCAATTGTTATTGGGTTAGGTTAATTACGCAATTAACCCACCACAGCCTTTTTACAGAGAAGGAGGAAACTCACAAACCCTAGCAATAACACTATGATATTAGCATAAGAGTCTGTAACACACACTGTCACCACAGACAAGTATGTTCAGAGGATTATTACATACAGTAGCACTCTTCAAGAGACAGGGATTCTTTAGTTTGCATTAAAAGCTTTAGAGATATTTCAACTCTTTTTCAAAGTAGGGGTTATTACTAAAAAGGTCAAAATGTTGCAATTAAAATATTTACAGAAAAAGATGTTACAAACATATAAAGAGAACAATAAAGCAACAGAGAAATAAAAGAAAGGAGTTCAGAAGGCAGAATACTTGCAAAGTCCTGGTTTAGCAGAGTCCAGTTGTCAGAGCAAAAATGTTGCCGTGGCTCTCAAGTCTGTTAAGATGTTTCTTGGTTGATGTTAAACGAGAGCTCTCCTTCACCAGGCCTGTAAGTCCTTTACTATGATATTAAAGGGGTGTCGCCTGAGAACAACTGACCAACCACCCGGTTTAGGGGATGGGTGCTAGGAGGTCACCAAGTTTATGACCAAGTCCCAACTACAATTTCATACTAATAATAACTTCCAGTATGTACAGGTGGTATTCTAGCAACTGGCAGATTAATATTCAGAATTATATTTCAAACCCAGGGATACCAAACACAGCGTACCTTTGTCACCCAGGAGGGAAGCGAGTGCTTTCTCCCCTTTCCTATGTGCTAACATAGTCATGTAAGATCTTGCTTTGTTTGGCATGATATGCCCTATTCAAATATATACCTAATATTAATGTGCCCAGTTCCTGTTGAATTCTATGAATTGTATGTGGAATTTTTACATGTGGAATAGACGTTTTATGGCATGCTCTGCATTCCTAGAGCTCTAATGGCCTAAAAGGTCATGTGTGACGGCTGGGCTGAGATAGAGCAGAGGAAAGTGGTTTTCATGGTTCCTGAAAAATAGACATCCCATCAAGATTAGTTAGTGGTTTACAGCTCTGGAGCTGCCTCTATTTGTGTTTTAATTAAGATAAGAGGCTCTTTTGAAGTTCGCTACAAGTTACAGCTACAAATTACATGGTTTGCAAAGCGGGAGGGGGGAAGAAAAGGAACAGTGCTCATGAAACCAAAATGGCTGTGACCTTAACAAGATGGCTGTCGCGTACAGCTCCATATCTCTGTTGCGCCTAATCGTTACAGGGGATACCACCAGTCCTCCTGTAGGGCACACATGGGGGCCTGGACATCAAGGAGATCACATGATACTGGAAGTAGGCTGCTGTAGTGATCTGTCGTCGGCCGTGTTCCGTGGACACAGCCAGTGAGAAGTCATGCCGGAGCGTGGCATGCCCGAGGTGCGATCCTGGTAGGACGTCATAAGACATCCTCCCAGGATAATAGGGCCGTCATTGTACAATAGGCTGGATGGGAAGGAGTAAAATAATTTAACATCAAATAACCTGGCTTAGTGATGAGATTCATTTAATCACTTAACATCCTGAGGATTTACCCCCCGTAACCACTTGCCTACCGGGCACTTATACTCCCTTCCTGCCTAGGCCAATTTTCAGCTTTCAGCACTGTAGCACTTTGAATGACAATTGCGCGGTCATGCAACACTGTACCCATATGAAATTTTTAGCATTTTTTTCACACAAATAGAGCTTTTTTGGTGGTATTTACTCGCCACTGGGTGTTTTATTTTTTGCGCTATAAACAAAAAAAGAGCAAAACATTTAAAAAAAAAGTTTTTCTTTGTTTCTATTATAAAATTTTGCAGACAGGTAATTTTTCTCCTTCACTGATGTGCGTTGATGAGGCTGCACTGATAGGCAGCACTGATGGGTACTGATAGGCGGTACTGATAGGCGGCACTGATGAGATGGCATGGATAGACGGCACTGATAGGTGGTACAGATAGGCAGCAATGTTGAGCTGGCACTGATTATGGGCACCGACTGGCAGCACTGCTGGGTGGCATTGACTGATGGCACTGACTGGCGGCACTGCTGGGCACTGACTGGCGACACTGATGGATGGCACTGCTGGGCAGCACTGATGGGCACAGGTGGGTGGAACTGATGGGCACAGGTGGGTGGCACTGCTGGGCACTTGTGGGCGGCACTGGTGGGTGGCACTGCTGGGCACCGATCATCAGGACACTGATCATCAGTGCCCTGATGATCGGTGCCAATCCCTCCTCTGATAACTGCCAGTTCTCGGTAGTACTTTCCTCACGCTGTGACAGCGTGAGGAAAGTGCAGCCGATAACCGACAATTGCATTTCCCGGTGATCAGTGTGTCATTGGATACAGCTGATCACTTGGTAAAAGGCCGCTGTGATTGGCCTTTTACCATATCACGTGATCAGCTGTGTTTGTAGGACACAGCGATCACAGAGATCACCGGGTGCGTGCCACGGGGGGGCGCTGGAGAGCGCATTCTGCGAGGACATCATATGACATCCACCAGGGGCAGACTGACAACTCATGGGGCCCCCGGGCAATAGGGGATCATGGGGCCCCTGTGTCCTTGCAAAAACTCAAAAAAGCCTATGAAAAAGGTACCAGGGGCATCTCATGGGGCCTCCTACTGACCCCGGGCCCTCGGGCAGTGCCCGAGTTTCCAAATGGTCAGTCCGCCCCTGACGTCCACCCAGAACTGGCAGGCTGCAGTGCAGCCGTCAATCGGCTATCTGCGGTCGGCAAGAAGTTAATTACCAGGCCTCTTTCTGCTATTCGCCCCTGCACTATTTCAACTGATAACTGCATGGGCATGTGATGATGTACCCAAACAAAATTTATGTCCTTTTTTCACACAAATAGAGCTTTCTTTTGGTGGTATTTGATTACCTGTGCACTTTTTATTTTTCACGCTATGAACAAAAAAGATCAAAATGTTTTAAGAAAAACAATATTTTTTACTTTTGGCTATAAAAAATATATAGTAAACTCAAAGTTAGTCATAAATTTACGCCAAATGTATTCTGCTACATGCTTTTGGTAAAACAAATCCCAATAAGTGTATATTGATTGCTTTGTGTGAAAGTTACAGCGTCTACAAGCTATGGTATAGATACTGCAATTTACACCATTTTTTTTGCTATACAGCGCTGTACTAGTTTAACTGACAATTGCAATAAGGTACATACATTAAATTTACATTCTTTTTTTCACAAAAATAGAGCTTTCTTTCTGTGGTATTTGATGTGGTTATAGCGTCTACAAACTATGGTATAGATAATGGAATTTACACAGCTTTTACTTTCTGAATGCCCATCACATTTCTTGAGGTGCTAAAATACCAGGACAGTACAAACACCCCTAAATGACCCCTTTTTGGAAAGTAGACACCCTAAGCTATCTACTGAGAGGCATATTAAGTCCATGGCAGATTTCTTTTTTTCCCACAAGTTTTTGGAAAATTACAAAAACATTTTTTTTTTACACGAAGTTGTCATTTAAATTATATATTTCTCACACAAGCCATGGGTATATGTGAAATTACACCCTAAAATACATTCTGCTACTTCTACCAAGTATGGGGATATCACATGTATGAGACTTTTTGGGAGCCTAGCCAAATACAGGAGCCTGAAATCCAATGACCACTTTGAAAGTCTGAAAGTGTGTAACTTCCTCATTTCACTTCCTCACTACCTATCACAGTTTCGTAGGGCCCTGAAATGACCCCTTTTTGGAAAGTTGATACCCCAAGGAATTTAAAAAGAAGCATGGTGAGTATTTTGCTGATCTCATTTTTTCTCACAAGGTTTTGAAATTTAAAAAAAGAAAATAAAAAATATGTTTTTGTTTTCTTTCTTCATTTTCCAAAAATGTGTGGCAACAAACAAATAAAGCCTTTTAAAAGCCTGAAGGTGCTTATTGGATTTTGGGGTCCTATACTTGGCTAGACTGCCAAAAAGTCTCTCACATGTGGTACCCCCATACTTGGGAAAAGTAGCAGAATGTATTTTGGGGAGTAATTCCACATATACCCATGGCTTGTGTGAGCAATATTAATGACAATTCTGTGTAAAAAAAAAAAAAAATTTCATTTTCAAAAAATAATTTCTTTTATTGACTCAACATGCCTCTCAGCAAATAGTTTGGGGTGTCTACTTTCCAAAAAGGGGTCATTTTGGGGGGTGGGGGCGTTTTATGCCCAGCATTAGAAGTTTATGCCACACATCATTCACTTTTCTAACCACCTTAAGACCAAGCCTTTTCTGACATTTTTTGTTGACATGAAAAAATCTGTATTTTTTGCTAGGAAATTGTTTTGAACCCCCCAAACATTATATATTTTTTGAAAGCAGACACCCTAGTTTATAAAATGGTGTGTGCTGCAATTTTTTATGTCACATAGTACTCGCACAGTGATTTTTCAAACGCAATTTTTGTTACACAAATACACTTTTTTTACTTTTAATGCACAAAAATACAATATATTGTCCAGTTATTTGGTAAAATATAATAGATGATGGCATGCTGAGTAAATAGATACCAAACATGACATGATTTAAAACTTCACATGTCCCGTGCAATGGCCACAAACTGTTTACATTGTTAATATTCATAGGCAACTATTTAAAAGCCTTTACAAGCTACCATTTTAGATTTACAGAGGAGGTCTAGCGCTATAATTACTGTCCTTGATCTGACATTCGCGGCGATACTTTACATGTATGGTGCAACTGCTGTTTACATACAGGGTCAATGCTCGCACGGGGGGGGCAAGGGTGCTTATGATTTAGATTTTTTAAACTATTTTTACACTGACCCTTTCATTTAATTTTTTTTCACTTTTAATGCTATCACAGGGAATGCAAATATCCCCTATAAATTCAATGGGCATTGTCATATATTCTTTTTCGAGAAATCTGGGGTCTAGCAGACTCTAGATATTTAATCTGCCCTTACATTATCTAATCCCACCAAGATCAGTGTGATCAGATGCTTTCCCAATTTATAAATGGCACTGTTTATATCCTGCGAAACTTAAGTGGTGAAATGCTCGTAGCTTCTGATTTCTTAGACTATAGAAATGATTGGCACCATTCCGGCCTCCAATTAGCTCTATGGTCAGCTGGCAGAAACACAGGCTGCATTCTCAGGTTCCCCTGATGGCACGGGACTGCCCGAGAAGACGGTGGAAGGCAGCAGGGGAGGGGGGCATCACCTGCTGCTTGTAAAAGCAATCCTGCAGCCAATTAGCCACTAGGATTGCTTTTACATGAAAGCCGATCACCGGCTGAAAAAAATGATACCAGGATGATGCCTTCAGCTGTAGGCATTATCCTGGTATAACTATTCAAAATCCAGTGATGTACCATTACATTGCTGGTACTTGTTGTGTATATATACTATGTTCTTTTTTTTTTTTTTGTATGCAGCCTGTGGGCTGAATGAAAAAAAGAGAAGAAATCTCTGCCAGAAAAAGTGTGCGGTATGCCCACCATTAGAATATACCATCCTGCATCCACCCACTTCTAATGGTGGCCACACATTAGGTCGCACGGTGCCACATGTGCCAATTCCAAGATTGTACAAATGTCTAAATAGTGGCACGCTTGAGTAAAAATTGTCCACGTATAAGTGGTACCCCATATAGAAAAAGGATGACACCAACTCCCAAACTATCTTGCCAATACTCCCCATGTAGTCTGGACATCTAGGGGGCTCCACATGACATATTTTCCCTTGTAAATCTGAAACGTATATGTATAGCCTGCTGCCCTCTTACAGGTCTTCTACATCTTGACCCCATATCTGGCATGCTTGCTGGGGAGAAATTGTTTGAATGCAAGGCACCCAGAAACATTAATGAGGAACTCATCAATGCAGATTTTTTGCTGGGGAGTATAGACATCTGCAAATTTTTGGTTAAGGTGATTTACGAGGGGCCAGATTTTGAGGATCTGGTCAAATTCAGTGCCACCCCGAGGATGACAGAATGTCTTGTCGTTGAAATGCATAAAACACATTATACTCTCATATCTATGCTTGGCCATGGCAGCAGAGAACACGAGCATATGATGAATCGTGTCTGTGCACCAAAAAAAACGCAATTGATTTTTTTTAGTAACGGCCATGTTGAGGGTTAGGCCCCAAAAAATTTTAATTCGAAAACCGTAATGGGTTTCCATGTGAATGGTCTGACAAGGTTTGAATTTGGGTTGGCGGAGATAAACTGTTGTGCATATAAATTGCTTTGATCCACAATCAATACATACAGATCTTCCATGAAAAACAGCTCCAAAAAATCAAGGGGAGTAGTTAAATTTGCTGTTTCCACCTGAATTCCAGGTTGGGCAGTGAATGGGGGAAGTACAGGTGCTGCAGAATTTGTAGGCTGCCAATCAGGATTTGCAAGCACATCCGGAAGGATACTAGGGGCACTACGGTCCTGTGTGCCAATTCTTTGTGGCTGCGGGACAATACTTGTGCTTGCCACTGCACCAGCTTGTACTGCACTTATGGTACTCGCCACGTCACCAAGTGATACTGCAGTGCTGGTATGTGAAAGACCAGGATGCACTAGGCCGCTGGTGCTCGCCAGTTCACCAAAAGGTAGATCGGCACTAGTACTGGCACTCTGCTGCATATGAGAGTCATCAAAATTTACGCTGGTGAATGTTGGTATAGTGCTGATCTAATCAAAGATATTGATCCGTTCAGACACTATACTAGCAATGGAAGTTTATTGTGTATGAGCATGTTCCTGGCAATCAAGGGGTTAAATGTGATTACTGGTGCAATCTGATGCTATCTGGGAGGGACATGAAAAGCATATATATACGTGATTTTGTGCACCCATGCCACACTGTAACAGTATTTCTGCTATAGGTTGGTCAGGAAGCAGTTAAAGAAGCGGTTTGCGTTACGATGCTGCGTTACTTTAACTGACAATTGCACAGACAAGCAACTCTGCACCCAGATGAAATGTACTTCCTTTTTTCCCCACGAATTTTCATAATTTCTTCATAATTTTAGGCCAAAATGTATTCTGCAACATGTCTTTGCTAAAAAAAAATCCCAATACGTATAAATTAATTGGTTTACGTGAAAGTTATAACGTTTACAAATGGCGTGTAGATACTGGAATTTTTTTTTATAGTAATAATGGTGGTGATCAGCAACTTATGGCAGCGATCAGCGACTTATAGCGGGACTGCGGCGGGCATTCTGACACTGGGGGGGGTAACTGACTTGAGGTCACTGACATCCCCAGTGACACCAATACAGTCATCAGTGCTAAAAAAAAAAAAGCACTGACACTGTACTAATGGCATTTTTTTCAGTGGTATTTGATAGCCTGTGTGGTTTTTATTTTTTGCGCTATAAAAAAAATGACCGACAATTTTGAGAAAAAAAACAATATTTTGGACATTTTGCATGTCCAGTACAAAAATTTAAAAATCAAATTTCGTCATAATTTTAGGCCAAAATGTATTCTGCGACATGTCTTTGCTAAAAAATATCCCAATACGTATAAATTAATTGGTTTACTTGAAAGTTATAGCGTTCACAAATGGCGTGTAAATACTGGATTTTTTTTTATAGTAATAATGGCGGCGATCAGCGACTTATGGCAGCGATCAGCGACTTATAGCGGGACTGTGGCGGGCATTCTGGCACTGGGGGGGGGAACTGACTTGGGGTCACTGACATCCCCAGTGAAACCAATACAGTGATCAGTGCTAAAAAAAAAAGCACTGACACTGTACTAATGGTACTGGGCAGGAATGGGTTAACATGAGGGGCAATCAAAGGGTTAACTGTGTGCTGGGAGTGTTTTACTAGCGGCAGGGGTGCTTCACTGTAAGCACACTGATCGGGATAGCTCTGCTCAGCCATCCTGAGCAGTGTGTCCAAACTGATAGGGAGGAGGGCTGTTGGTAAACAATGCAGCCCTTCTCCCTGTCGGTGATCGCTGGTAATCACCAGGCACCAGCGAGTAATCACCAGCTGGGACCCGGTGACTGACATCCAGGGATGCGATTGGCGGTGCGTGTAGGTCGTGTGCGCCCCCTACCCGGAAATGCAGAATCACATATATATACGTGATATTGCGCACAGGGGCCGCCCTGTAGCAGTAAATCTACTACGGGTGGTCCTAAAGCGGTTAATAATTGCAGTAAACAAGTGTTTATAGTTAAAACAGTATATCAAAACACTGTATAGTAAGACACCAGCATGGGGTGGCTGGGTGGGTAAGAAACTTGCAGATAGTGCTGTAAGAGCACAGGTGACTATTTAAAAATGCTTGAACTCTATATGATTCTTCAGTTACCAATTTGGTTTATATCCTGCTTTCACTTTGCCTGGTAATTCCAACGAAAAGTACTCATCTTCTCTCCAGCAACATGTGACACACAGATCTGTTTCTGTAAAAGATTTATAGGAAAACCAGAGGCCACCGGAGGAGTTTATATTATTGTTATAGTAAACATTTTTAACAGTAGATTGTTAAACTTGAAACAAACTAGGTTAAACAGTCAGTAATAGGCCACCAATTGCACTGACAATTAGTGATGAGCATCCTGATCTGCATTCATATAATGGGAGAATCTGTGAACCGAGCCTGAAATTTGCACACATAGCACCTGAACTAATTTGAAGTCTGTGGGAGTCAAATTTTCTTACATCTCCTCTAAAAGTGGCACACCTATATGATGTATTCCTGCAAAAATTTAATTTGTAATACTATGTCTGCTAAATGACAGTTTGTGGCTGCCTACTTATGCTTGTGAAAAATAGTGTGGGGTCCCCTCTTCTCTCACAGGATAAGGGTCTAGTATGGATTTTGAGAGGCATAGTGTCCTTCCTAAAATTCATACAAAACACTTATCCATGTATGCAGCCTAGTTGGCAAGGAAAGGGTGGGGCAGTGAGCACATGCCTCTCCTGTACCATACTAAGCCACATGCCCTCAACATTGGGAGGGTACCTTGCAGGAGGGAACAAAGTCTGTGGCATAGCACCTAGTCCCCATGTTATTAGAGACAAGGGCCTCACTTCCACATCCCTGGCCATGTGGATGTGGGGGTCTGTGGGGTAGTAAATTATTGGAAGCTGGAAGTTTCATTTAACATAAGGAGCTCCCAGATACTGTATCAGGCCCTCCCCCCTAAATGAATGAGTAATGGGTACATGGTGCCCTTGTTACTCATATACAAAAAAGTAAAATAATGAATGAATACAACCACACCTTGGAAGTCCTACGTTTTTATTAACAAAAAACAATGCCGCACAATGCAAAACCGACATCAATCACACTGTCTAGTAATATACCATAGATCCATCAGCAATTACGATGAACAGTAATATGCTGACAGGACAGCCTATGCCCAATGATCATTTTCTACCTTATTCCTGTCATAAATGACAGCTCCCCGACTGGCTGCTGAACATCAGTGAATGGCAACAAACCAATGGAGGTGCTGCTGACGTCATTGATTAGATATGGTCATTAGCATATTTGATCAATGACATTGCCTGCGATGCCCACTGGCTTGTTTACCATTTAAAACAAGCTGGTGGTTGGCCGGCAGCTGAAACTCATCCCTACTGAAAATGGACACTCTCATAAAACAGAGGTATAACTTCATCAGTGGGCTGCTGCTGCTTACTGTAACTGTCCTATCAGATGGTTAGGGGTATGTTCTAGACCATGCTGTGCTGAACTGTCTAGCAAAGAGAAGACTTGTTATGTACATTTACTAACTATTTTTATGTAGTGCTACCCCCTTGAGAGATGCTGAGTTTATGCCCCCTTATTTTCCTGCATGGCCAGGCAACACGCAGTTTTCAACTTTAAGTCAGTAACCAGCCCATGGGCTTGTTTTTGTGGTTTTAATTAGGTATAAACAACTTGGACAGGGTCTAGGAGGCTATGAGATGCCCAACTTGACTTCAAAAACTCTGAGGAAAAACTTTCTAAATTCTGCAAAAAAATGTGGATCTTGGACTTTCTACTCCCTCCAGAGTGGAATCAGTCTCTTGACAGATCAGTAACACAGTCTCTGTAAGGAATACCTGGTCCCCTCTAGGTGAACCTCTTCAGACCCCAGCTAGGAAACACCCATCAACCTGGCGGTGTTTGAAGAGTGTCTAGGAGAAAGAGATTCCAGAACAGACCTGTAACCCTGTCACAGGGAGAACTGGTTGGGTATAGCATCTAAAGCCCTTTCTCCAGTAGACCCTGGGGGTGTAGATGTATTCACACTGTCCTTGTGTCCTGTAGCTTTGAATAAACTACCTTCAGTTGTATTGCAGGGCTGGTTTCCTTCCAGGCGATCAGGCTGTCCTTCCTCAGTGGACTGCAGGGCAGTGGAGCTCCCTCTGTCAACTTCTTTCTCCCATCCGTCCAACCGACAGCCTGCAAGTAGAACCCCCTTCTCTGGGGTCCTTTCCCAGGCTACACAGCAGCACACCTCAGCACTCTATCTTCCACCCATCTCCCCTGCTAGCTAAGCTTTCTCATATTTATGGGCCTGTCCACCACACTGTCAGGCCTCCTGCCTGGGATTGGTCAGACTCCCATGAATGTGCAGATTGGCACCTTCTGGCCTCCACCCACTGACTTCTAGAAACTTCTCCAAGCTTCCAGAACCAGGGGGAAGTAACAGAGGCCTGACCTTTAGATCCCTCCAGGCTTACCTAAAGCAAACCCTCTGTCTGACATTATAGGCTTTTAACAAGCCTATAACTACACTAATAAAATATGTACACAAGAGGGAGCTACATCTATAATATGAATATTTTTTCTAAATGCACATAGCTCTATTACTGTTTTTCCATTATTCGTACCAAAGCATTATGGTATACTACAGGTCAAAGGGCAACAATATACAACTGTAATCCAACTGAAATGTTCAGAACATATTTAGATTACTAAATTTATAGTATATTATTATAATATAATATTGTTAATATTATTATAACTAAAACACATTGTTCAAGTGTATACAGAGAGTATACATATATTTTGGTTAACCTCTAACTTGTTTACATAATAATCTACAATTTATAGTATTTGTACAATGTCTAACACCATTTGTATATAGGTTTATAATGCAATCATCTTTTATTTTTATAGGATGCAATAGAGAGAAAGTTGTGTTTGGCTAAATCCAGCTGTTCTTTTTCACTTTAATAATCCTTACCAGTAACCTCCCTAAACTTGTGAGGACTGGGGTGAGGGATACAAGACATCAGTGTGCAGGGCTTTGGCAGCCTTCCCAGTTCAATGACTGTTACTGTGACTTGTCTACCATATAGTTCACAAGTAGTGCTGTGGCGTATGCAGGGAGACTGAAGTGTACAATGTAGGCCTTGTATCCTAGTAACGCTCATCTATTCATGAGTTACTAGAGAACACATTGTTAACCCCTATACTAAATTCCTCACATACACAGAAACTGCCAGGGAGGTCAGTCCTAAAGGCCTCACACAAAACCAAAGTCAGCAAACAAAGTGAGAGTTTTAACGTGTCTGTGATTAACAGCCAATGTATAGCACGGTAAAACACAAAAAGCCTCTTATTGATGTGATTTAAAAAAAGTCAGCACTGCATACAATATCTAATTCATTTTACAAAAACTAATAAACCAGGCTTCAAACAAGAAGGGCTTTGTACTTAGAAAAAAAAAAGAATGTAAACAGTAAAGCTTGCGTTCATTTGGTAATTTGTCTAAAATGATGTGCATGTGATGTGTTTTGTTCCGCACCATCACAATTGGAGCAGAGAATGTGTTTTAGTAGGTAATTATTGTGAAACTGTACATTTGAAATACAAGCAAAGACAGCATTGAACCCGGGAATGTAAAACACTATTTAACATTTAAGATTTCTGGTAAAAAAAAGATTAGCCTTCAGTTCTCTGTTGCTTCATATATGATGATATAACAATACTGTATAGATGTCAGCACACCAACCTCTTTAATGTTATTGCACATGCAGAGAAGATCGCAATATTACCTTGCACTGGCCAAACACACAGCACTTTTCCATCAATTTCCATCAACCATTTCAACACAAAAATGGACAATAAAGTCAAGGCATTCTACCACTAGTAATTTCATTCAAAGTTGTAAAATAATAAAAACTATTGGTGGTAGGTCATCTAGTTGTGTTTTAATTGTTTTTTGAATTGAAGGTTTCCTCTGAGTGGTTAAAGCCCAATTCCAACCAAAAGTTTTGAATATGAATTTAACAATTTACATAAAAACAAAATGTGAAGAAGGGTTAGAATTTCTGACAATGTTTTCTTTGATGTGCTTGCCTTTCTGTCCCAGTGTTGACCATCTTCTCCCATTTCTTTCATGGGCATCACAAGTAAGGGAACATTTCCCTAACTGGGTCACAGTGAGGTAAAAATCCAATACAAATTTTAACTCTTCCATTTGTCTCTCAAAAGTAAAATAAAACATTTTGGCTGAAGTTAAAGCCCAACTTGCAGCCCCACTGAAAGTGATAATTTTTTATTTGCTCAGAGTTAGGCTTTCCTTTTTTTGTTAACATTAAGCACACCAAAGGCAAATTTGTTTATCACTTCCTTACAATGGTTAACATCTTTCACCTTCCAGACAGCTCTCTACCTGCTCCTCTAATAGCTTTCTTAAAGCCTAAACCCAAGACCAAAAATGACCTTAGAAGAGGGGGTTACATTTGTTTCTTTTAGGCTTTCTTCCCATTATTTTCATCTGGGTAATTCTGTAAATAACATGTTTCCTGTCCCACATTGACTGCACTCATTCCTGTATTTATGGAGGGAGCCATGGCTGTCACCAATGCCAAACATCAAACATGTCTTTCTTTATTCATCTCCATTACATAAGGAATGAAGAGATTAGTGGCTTACAAAAGAAAGATGATAATGAGTTCAGCTCGCAGGAACACTGACATTTCTGGCAAAATCAACAGGTATTTTCTGTATTTGCAGAACATGTTCTTAGCCTTACAAAGAAAACGAATGCAGTCACCACATTTAAAGATTGGCAATTCTAATAGATTTTTTTCAATTGCCTGCAAAATCTTTTTTTCACAGTACAGTACAGGACACAGGTTATAGGTGAGTAAAGGTAGCTGTATATGATCCAGTGTAGCACTACCCCCTAAGGAGCCATTGGATTTTGGGTCCCCCTATTCCTGCACAGCCAGGCAACATGCATTTTCAGCAGACACACATAGTCAGAAATCAAGACCTTGGGATTGTCTTTGTTGTTTTATTGAGGGGAAAACAACTTGGATAGGGATGAGGGATTATGGGATGCCAAACTTGACTTGAAAGAACTACTTGAGGACAAACATCCTTCTCTATGTACACAAAAATGAAGATCCTGGACCTTCGAAATAATCAGTTTCTAAAGGATCAGTAGCTAAGGTTCCTCTTTTCAGAGCTATATGTCCCCTGAATGAGACTCACAAAGTCCCAACACTTTGTAAGAAGATAGCAGACCACATGATAGCTTTGTGAAGTGTCCCAGAGCAAGGGATTTAGGTTAGCTGTGACACTGTCCCTGTGAAAGCATGCTGGATATTGCACCGCATCTGACAGCCTTCTCCCTTGTAGGCCCTGGGAGTGTAGAGGTACTCACTTTATCTGTTATATCCTGCTGCTTTGGATAAGACTGCTTGCCCAGGCCTTTTGTTGTGTTAGTCTTCCATGCTGGGCAGGGTGTCTCCTGGATAGGACTTGTAAGGTAGTAAAGTTCCCTCTCTCCTGCTTCCTCTCCTTCTGCCTGGAGACAGAACCCCCCCCCCCCCTTCCTTGGGGTTCCCTCCCAGGCCTAACTATCCTCAGCACTCCATCTTCCATCTGATCACCAGACTCTCTTGCTGGCTAGGCTCTTTGATATTTATAGGCTCATCTCATCACAGAGTCAGGACTCCTGCCTGGGATTGGCCAGACTCAGATTGCAAGATTGGCTTTTAGAAGTTTCCATGGACCTCCAGAACCAGAGGGAGGTGATAGAAACCTGACCTGCAGAGCCCTCCAGCCCGACCTGAGCTTGACTCCCCCCCCCCCAAACAGACATCCTCACTTCAGCTACTATTTGAGCCAAGCTAAATGTACCTATCTAGCACACCAGAGGGTGCTACACCAGTGACTGTGTCCTGTACTGTAAGAAAGAAAATAAGATTTTGACCGTTTTGCAGGACATAGGAATAGTACAGGACATAGGAATAGTCATAGACAACTGGGTATATGCAGCTACCTTTTGTCGTTTATGGCTATACCTGTGTCCTGTACTGTATGAGAAAGGCACTGAGTTTTTCTTCTTGGGTTTAGTTATCCTTTAAAGTGTAACTAAAGGAAAAATGTTTTTTTTGTTTTGGTTTTTTTTTTAGTTTTAGATAGTGTGGACAGTTTTTATTGCTGTCTGTGCCCCCCGTGAGGGAGATTTACTCTCTCTTATTTTTCTATTTACTATTATCATCAAGAGTGAAAGTAAAAGAAAATCCCAAATTTTGGGTTGACATCAGAACACTATTAGAGAGGAAATCTTACAATGGGGACCCTAGTTCTGGTGATCCTGGTGACACACTTGGATTTCATCACTTATGAGGGATTTCCTCTGACTTCCTGTTTTGGCTACAGGACAGGTCAAGGGTAATCTTCCTATTGGGACACTGGGGTAAAAAAAAACTGATGGGGGGTTGGTTAAAACACTCCATTACTCTTTACATTTAGTTACATATTTACACTTTAAGTCAATGCATCCCAAAATCCTGCTCTTATCTTCTGAATGGGAGAACCATTCTAAAAACAACTTTGAAGTGCATTAAAGGTGATTCTGAAAAGTGATGCTGATTACAGAGCACCCTCTGCAGTTCTCTGCTGTTTTTGTCTTGTGATTTGCTAAACACAGGCAGGTAAAACTGGATTATTAGCTGTTAATAGTACAGCACCTCTTGTCATGAAGTTAGGCTGGGCTTTGCATCTTCTCAGAAAGCAATGAAATATCTAACAGCTGTAATGTGAGCTACAACCGCTTAAAGAAACAAGAAACCACTTTGACATACAAATTCATGCCTGCCCTGAATTTATTGAGTTGCAAAAGATTGATTTTTCTAAGGGTCCTACTGTATATTTAATATCTTTTAACAGATAAAGATATTTGTATTATTTTACTAACAAGGTAATTATGGATTATTATTATTATTATTAATATACAGGATTTATATATGTAGTGCCAACAGTTTGCTCAGAGCTTTACAATATAAAGGGAGACAATGCAGCAACGATACTGTCAGAGCCTGGTATTGAACCTGGGCCTTCTGCGGTGAGAGACAATGTTTCTTCTCACTGAGCCACCTGGAATGCAGGACAGCTCCCTTGACAATTCTTTGGATGATCCTGCCTTGGCCCTGTTTGTCTTGAACTTTGAACTCCTTGCTCCTCCCATGAACTTCCTATAAAAGCCATGTCCATACACTTCCTCCTTGCCAGATTATTGTGCTTTCCCAGCCCGCTTACCGGTCCTGCTGCTGTCTACATCTTTGTTACCGACCTTTGGCTTGCTACTGACTACGATTCTGCCTCATCCTATCTACTACCATTTGTGACCGACCCTTGGCTTGTGACTGACTCTGCTTCTGTTTGATCCCTAATCTGTTTGATCCGCTTTTGGTTTCCAGCTTGTTCATTCCCTGGTGGGGTGATCCTGAGATCTGCGACCTGGTATTAGCACACAGCCAAATCTATCTCCACCATTAGGAGCTCTGGGGAAAACCGGTTAATACTTAGATCCCGCACCTCAGATGAGCCTGCATCATTTCCAGGGTGATCCGCTGGCGTACCAACCCTGCTGGTTTCAGGTAAGCCTTACACTGCTGTAGCAACTGGTCTCTGAACCTTACCCAAACCGTGACAGATACAGTTCAATACAAGAGGGTTAGGAGGGTCCTGCTCCTTGGAGCTTACAATATAAGAGGGAGGGGCTGGAGGTACAAAAGGTAATAGCTGTGGGGGATGAACTGATAGGAGGAATAGAAGATTCTGTTAGGATAGGCTTCCTTGAAGAGAGAGGTTTTCAGAGATCGCATAAAAGTGGGCAGACTAGGCGATAGTCGGATAGATTGGGGTAGAGAGTTTCAGAGGATGGGAGTGGCTCTGGAGAAGTCCTGGAGATGAGCATGGGAGGAGGAGACAAGGGACATAGAGAGCAGGAGGTCGTGGGAGGAGCAGAGAGGATGGTTTGGGTGATATTTGGAGACAAGATTGGTGATGTGATTTGGGGCAGAGTTATAAATGGCTTTACATGTTATTATTAATGTTTTGAATTTTTTTCGGTGGGCAATGGGAAACCAGTAGAGGGATTGGGAGAGAGGGATGGCAGATATGGAACGGTTAGTAAGGTGGATAAGTCTGGCAGCAGCATTCATGAAAGACTGAAAAGGGGATAGCCTGCAATTAGGTAGGCCAATGAGGAGGGAGTTACAATAGTCAAGGCGAGAGATAACAAGGGAGTGAATAAGTTGCTTAGTGGTTTCAAAGGTTAAGAACAGGCGTATGGTGAGAGGGGGGAGGGGCCTGCCTGTGAGAGAAGACATGAAGGAGATGCAGGAGCAGTTACACCACTTCAGCCAAATCTTACCCCGTTCCTGTGGGTGCTCGGTGCCGGTGTTGGGAGCCTCTGGAGGGGTGGCCTTGGAGGAGATTGGAGTCTGCTTTCTCCCCTAGGTGGCAGTGGATGACATCCGGGTCTCAGAGAAGTGAGTGACCACTTGACCGTTGCAAGGAAACCTGGGAGCAGAGGGGAAGGAATAGACAGCACCGTGGAACAGTGGTCAGAGAAAAGGTACCGTCAGAGAGAGCAAGACCCAGGGATACCGAGAGGTCTAGCTGCTTGAGAGCCATGGCGAGTGACCCCACTCCGAGCAGGGAGCAATGCTGAAGCCACCCGATACCCTAGAGTCGCTTGGGAAGTCGAATCCTAGAGGTGGTGAGTCTTGAAACACACTTGTGACATGTTTACTAAGATGTTGAAAGGTGTAGGAAAAGACTGTCTAGTGGGCCAAGTGTGAAAAGAAAAGAGAAAGGAGGAGGAAGAGGAAAACAGAAAAGAAAGAAACAAGTGGATTAGAGGAGGAGACTAAAGAAATAAGATTAGGGGGTCACTTCGTGGATTTAAAAAGAAGAGAAGGTTTCCCTGGGAAGCCGCACTGAAGAGGCAACATACAATCACCATAGGGTGAGATAAAATAAGCACCCCGCATGGGACTGTATGGTTTTTTGGTGCCAATCCACTCTCTGAAGTCCTTCGAGGAGATAACGGTCTGTCAAGGAGTATAAACGCAGAAATCACTATGAGGAGCAGATCCGTAAAAGGAGGGGGGTAAAAACACCCAAACAAGCACAATTAAAAGATATCTGCCCCTACAGGAAAGAAGTCCAGAGGGGAAAACCTCAGAGAGACAGCCCAGCCAGAAGTAATCAATGAAGGAGAACATTCTAGACTGTCATTGGGAATCCCAAATATAAACTAGGTCAAAGAAACTTTGAATATGACAAGTGAAGTAGAAGAGGGAAATATGGAGGAACATGAAGTACGCTCGCAAATGCCCACCAAATTGGAAAAAGCAGAAATGTTCACAAAACTTGAACAATCGATAAAGTAGGATATGATGAATTTGCATAATGATTTGGTCAAGTATTACTGTGAGTGGAAGAAACAGAAGGAAAACTGGACAAACATGCTCAAGTAATAACTAAACTGGAAGAACAAATGGAAGAAATGCGAGGGGAACAAAGGAGATTATTATATAAGATGGAAGATATGGAAAATAGAGATAGATGGAATAGCCTAAGGATCCGTGGTTTTCCGGAAGCATCCCAAGATGAAGATTTAAGGGATATAATTAAGAAAGTATTCAAAATTGACAGGATACATAGCATCAGGTGACCGCAGCGTATGACAACTTAAACCCCCAGAGATGTTACAGTTCGTTTCCATTACTATGAGGATAAAGAGCATATATGGAAGAAAGTGAGGAGGATTCCAGTAATTAAATATGGAGACACAAGTTTGCAAATCTTCTCAGATATAGCCCCAGAAACTCTGGCGAGGAGGAGAACCCCAAGGCCACTGTTGGAGCAGATGCAGAAGGAAGGTGTTCGATATAGCTGGGGGTTTCCAGCATGCCTTGTGGGATGGAAAAATGGGCATTCCATCAGACTGAGATTCCCAGAAGACCTGCAGGATTCTGTGAGAGACTGGAAATACAGATCCCTGATATCTTCAAAAAGACTGTATGTAAACACACTGCAAAATATATTCCCATGGGCAACAAGTTTAAAAGGCTAAAAATCAAACTTATGTGGCTTACGGCTAAAGTTAAAAAAGCTATAGATAATAAGAAAAGAGCTTTTATTAAATATAAAAATGAAGGAATGCTATCATCGTTGAAACATTACAAAGAATATAACAGAATATGCAAAAAGTAAATAAAGGCCGACAGATTGCAAAAGATAGCAGGAGCGACCTCAGAAAACTCTTCAATTAAATTAATAGTAAAAAGGTCCGGTCCGAGCATGTAGGCCAGGGGTCTTGAATTAAAATTTTACGGAGGTGCGGTCAGCAAACTTTCTTTCCAGCAGAGGTCCGAATCTCGTTAGCAATATAACACATCACAGTCCCCCAGTACATTATGATCTTTAACGTACCTTTCACACTGTAGTCCCCTCTACATCACAGTCGCCTCTTTAAAGAAGTCCCACAGTGTCCTCTTTTCCCTTCACATCACTGCCCCCCTCTATATCACAGCTCCCCTTAACAAAACACAGTGTTTCCTAACAAAACACAGCAGCCCCTAACACAACACAGCGCCCCTAACACAACACAGCATCCCTTAACATAACACGGCACCCCTTAACATAACATGGGTCCTTAAAGAATTGAGCTCTGTCATTTCAAAGCCATTTTTTCTAATTTTTAGGGACTCTTTAATGACTGGCATAGTACCACTGGATTGGCGTAAGGCCAATGTGGTGCCAATATTTAAAAAGGGGTCAAAATCTTTACCAAGTAATTTTCGACCTGTTAGTTTAACTTCTGTAGTTGGCAAGATACTAGAAAGTTTAATAAAAGAGCACATGGATGAGTTCTTGCTGGAAAAAAATATTTTATGCAACAGACAGCATGGATCAATGAAAGACAGAAGTTCTCAAACAAATCTGGTTTCTTTTTATGAGGAGGTGAGCAAAACCTTGGACAGAGGGGTGGCGGTGGATGTGGTATACTTGGATTTTCCAAAAGTGTTTGACAGAGTTCCCCACACAGGTAATGTGTAAGTTAAAGTCTACAGGCTTGTAAAAATCTGTATGTAAATGGATAGAAAACTGGCTAAAAGATCGTATTAAGAGAGTAGTGATTAATGATTCATACTCTGAATGGTCTAGGGTTGTCAGTGGTGTACCCCAAGGTTCAGTCTTGGGACCCTTACTTTTAATATATTTATAAATGATATAGGGTCTGGGATTAAAAGTACCATTTCAATCTTTGCAGATGACACCAAGCTCTGCAGTGGAATAACGTCCTTACAGGATGTCTCCAACTTACAAGCCGACCTCAATGCACTGTTTAATTGGGCAACTATGTGGCAAATGAGGTTTAATGTTGATAAATGTAAGGTTATGCATTTGGGGGCTAAGAATATACATGCATCACACATACTAGTGGGAGGACAACTGGGTGAATCAATGGTGGAGAAGGATTCGGGAGTTCTGGTAGATCAAAAGCTCAATAATGGAATGCAATGCCAAGCTGCAGTTTCTAAAGTGAGTAAAATCCTCTCGTATTAAAAGAGGTATAGACTCCAGAGAGAGAGATATAATTTTACCCCAGTACAAATCATTAGTAAGACCTCATCTGGAATATGCAGTTCAATTTTTGGCACCAATTCACAAAAAGAACACTGGGAAACTGGAGAAAGTACAGAGAAGGGAATCCAAACTGATAAAAGGCATGGAGAAGCTTAGCTATGAGGAAAAATTTAGAGGAACTGTATTTATTCTCTCTTGAGAAGAGGAGATATGATCACCATGTATAAACACATCAGTGGTTCATATAGTGAACTCGGTGTAGAGTTATTCACCCTGAAGTCATCAGAGGACAAGGGGGCACTCTTTACGTCTGAAGGAAAAGAGATTTAATCTCCAAATACGGAAAGGTTTTTTCACAGTAAGAGCTGTGAAAATGTGGAATAGACTCCCTCAAGAAGTGGTTCTGGCCAGCTGTCAGGGTCCTGTCCACAGCAGAAGTTCTGGCGTTTCTGCCAATACTCTACATGGCCACAGAAGGACACCTCAGCCTCAGTCTGGTGCCAGTCGGCCTTTATAAGGAGACTCATCACTTCCTCTGGTTGCTGGATGATCTCTAGCTCCCCGTGGTTTGTTTCTGTTTCCTGCTTCCTGTTACCTGCGACTTCCTGATTCCAACCCGGCTTGTACTTGGACCTGTCTGCTCTACTGACCCCCTGATCTGACCTCGGCTTGACTAAAGGATTCTCTCTCACTCCTCCGTGCATGACCTTGGCTATCCCACCTGACCACGTCTGTTCTGTTCCCCACCCGGTACCTGACCTTGGCTCAAACTGACTAACCAACAAGCATCCAAATCCCGGAAGGCTTGCATACCACGCACAGGCGCCTCCAGTCTGCAGACCTATCTCCGTGCACCAGCTGTGCTCCTGAGTGGACCACCAACCAGCACTCCTACAGGCGACCTGTGCAACTTTGGGCCTGACTCCCGCTGTCCCACTCTCAGGGGAGTCCGTAACTTAGCCACAAGGGAAGCCCTCTCTCCATTGGCCTCCATCACCAGGTACATGATACCAGCTCAGTGGATTGCTTTAAAGGCCTGGAATCTTTCTTGGATACGCAGAATATAACTGGTTACTATTTATAGCTAAAGTTGATCCAGGGAATATCCGATTGCCTCTCGGGGGATCAGGAAGGAATGTTTTTCCCTGCAGGAGCAAATTTAATCATACTTTGCTGGGTTTTTTGCCTTCCTCTGGATCAACTGTGGGTGTAAGATTATAACTTTATTTTTTTATGGTTGAACTGGATGGATTTTTGTCTTTTTTCAGCCAGACTAACTATGTAACTATAAATAGAAACTAGAAACAGCGGTACATCAGAAAACAATATTAAAAAGGGAGGAATTAAAGGATTTAATGGAGCAAGAAGTTTAACATGGTGGCAAAAGAAAGATACCAATAGACCAGGAAAATATTTAATGAGAAGATTAAGAAAACCGAAATCAGCAAATTACGTAGAGAGAATTAGAGATGAGACAGGTAAAATGGTATATTCAATAACTGAAGCAGCTAAAGTATTTAAAAAAATATTACAGTAGGTTATCTGATGTAAAACCCAAGAATCTAAAAGAAGAAGTAGAAAGAACAAGCAAAGGGAAGTTATTTTTAAAAGAAGCCAATTTATATAAACTAAATGAAGAAAGTTCACTAGCCCTAGAAAAATTAATCTCACAGGAAGAAATACAAACAGCCTTTAAAAACATGCTGGCAGGGAAGAGCCCAGGACTGGATGGGTATACAATAAGGTACTATAGGAAATTTAAGGAACAACTAATCCTGAAAATGTGCGCATATATGAATGCAATTGGAGAAGGGGTGAAGATGAGAAAGGAGTCATTAATGGCATATATTACAATTATCCCTAAAGAATGAAAGGATACGTCCCACTGCACCAGTTATAGACCAATTTCCTTACTGAATACGGATACGAAAGTATATGCAAAAATATTAGCAACTAGGTTGATGGATTTAATGGTGGCGTGGATACACTTAGATCAGGTGAGATTTGTCCCAGGAAGATAGGGTAGGGATAATAGCCTGAGATCATTGCTTATTTTGCAGAAGAGTAAAAAAGAGAAGTCTCCTGTACTATTCCTGTCAATAGACGCCGAGAAGGCCTTCGACAGGGTAGACTGGGGATTTATGATGGATATATTGGAAGCAATAGGGATAGGACCTAAAAGAAGCAGTGGATAAAAAACTTGTATAGTTACCCATCAGCAGCTGTGAAGATCAATGGCTCACTGTCAGCAGGGTTTAAAATGTACAACAGAACTAGTCAAGGATGTCCACGCTCACCCCTGTTATTTGTATTATCCTTAGAGCTGTTGTTGGCGACGGTTCGAAATAGCTTTGATATTAAAGGAATACGGATTAGGGACGTGGAACATAAAGTCGCAGCGTATGCAAACGATATGTTATTGTACATGGTAAACCCTAGGCTAACATTACCAAACCTAATGAGAATATTAAAATACTGTGGAGAATTATCAAATTTAAAAGTAAACCTCTCAAAATCAGAGATATATTAGCGTCTCAAAGTGGGAGAAAACAATATTACAAAATTAATTTCCTTTCACATGGAGTGAAAAAGAACTAAAATATTAAGGCATAACGTTGACCTCATCTCTAAAAAATATATACCAGGTAAATTACATCCCATTTATAAACGAGATAAAGAACGAGCTGAGAGGAAGCTCAAGAAGATCACTCTCCTGGATAGGAAAAATAAACTTTGTGAAAATGGTGATAATACCAAACATCTTGTATTTATTTAATATGCTCCCGATATATATACCAATGACATATTTTGGGACCCTAAAAAAAATAATATTAAAATATATATGGGCAGGTAAAAAACTGAGAGTAAAATATGATGTCCTGTGCAATGATAAATTAGGTGGAGGTTTAAATATGCAAGATTTTAAGAGATACTATTATTCAGTAATACTATCATGAGTGGTAGATTGGGTATACAATATAAAGGGAAAAGTTGGGTAACAATAGAGAGTACACTCAGTGAGGCACCATTAGACAAAACTATTTGGATTCCACAACAGTTTTGGATGTTTTTTAATAACACTAGCACATTAACATGAAATGTGATTAGGGTAAGGGATGTAATTGACAGACAAATGGGATGGGAGTATAATGCACCGTTAATTCCACTTGTAGGAACAAGGTTTTTTGCCCCTGGGAAAGAGGAAATATCAGGAAAATGGATAAAGGATGGGAATGCACAGTTAAAGGATATTATGAAGAAGTGGGAAATATGTTATTTTCAAGATTTGAAACCCAAAAAATATTTATTTTTTTATGTATTAGGTGAGTGGCAATATGTTCAATTAAGACACTTTGTAATGGCCCTTCCACAACCAGTAAGAGCTGTAGAGGATCTACATCCATTTGAACAGATGATGACACAGTACAACATGTACCGTATTCTCCGGCGTATAAGACGACCCCCTACTTTACCTGTTAAAATATAGGGTTTGGGCTATACTCGTCGTATAAGACTACCCCTCTTCCAACGCACACCAAATAAAAATTAAAAAACATCAGATTTGATTTCAGTATGGTATTCCAATAATGGGGTTCTATTCCTCCCACTGACACCAATGATGGGGCACGATTCCTCGCTCTGACACCAATGATGGTAATCAGATGGCGTCTGTTGGGTGGCTACCAGGGAGCCACTGATCACCAGGGAACCTCTTCGTTTGACCTGGGTTGTGTTCTCCAATTTGTGAGTTCCTTACATTTGTTGCTGCTATTTACCCAATAAAGACATACTTCACTATCATTGCCATTTTTTGCTCTGGCTCGTTATTTACGAGCCCTATCAAGGTGGAGCGATCCAGAGAAACATTATTTGGAGAGGACTGCGTTGGACCTGCTGGCAAAACCGGAGACGATCTTGGAGGGTTCCACCATCCCTGGAAGTTTCATATGGTGACCGGATGCTGTCCTATTTGCTGATCAGGCCCGGATGTCCATCTGTATACATACAACGCCCTGTTTGTATGTCTTTGTGGTAAGCGCAATCATTTACCAGATCCGTCCACAAGCCCAATTGGATTTCTATCTATTCAGCACATTTGTACGTTTATATCTTCATTTATATGGAACTATTCATATTGTGATTGAGGATTTACTGTCTTATCCATCTTTACTTTGATGGTTGATATACTATATAGCGCTGCATACCATTTGTATATATACTGTATTTATAGGATGAAGGAATTATACCATAGCAAAGAGGATAAAATGGAAACATTTTTAAGAACCTGGAAGGGATGGAGTGAATTTAAAACCTCAAAAAGATATGTAGAACTGATGGGAGAGTAAAAGAGAGAGAAAGATATACTGTGAGACAAAGTCGTGAAGGGACGAGGGAAAGAAGAATAAGAAGAGAAGAGAGAGTGAGAATATATGTAGCTTAGAAGAACTGAAGGAGAAAAAGAAGATAACAGAGGGTAATGCGAGAGGAGGTGGGGAAGAGGATGAGAGGAGAAGGGACTGTGGGGATATGGTATGGGAAAAAAGGTAAAGGGTAAAAAAGGGAGAATTGTTGAATGTTATATTATGTAAGGATTTTGAAATATTTGTAAGTAAATGAAACTAATAATAAAAATATAATAATAATAATAAAAAAAGAACGGGTGTATCTTGGAGATGTTGTGGCGGTGAAGCCTACAAGATTTGGACAGTGATTGGATTTGGGCCTGAAAGGACAGATGGGAGTCTAGGATTAAACCTAGTACCCTGGAACGAGGGGAGGGATTGATGATTGTATTATTGATCTTGGTGGAGAAGTCAGTGGAGGGGGCACGGGCTGGAGGGAATAGTATGAGCAAGTTTTGGAAAGATTGAGTTTGAGGAAATGGAGTGACATCCATGCTGATATGTCACTTAGTAGGTTAGTAATGCAAGAGGAGATTGAAGGGTTGAGGTGAGGAGTAGAAAGATAGATTTGTGTGTCATCAGCATAGAGATGGTACTTAAAGCCATGGGAGTTTATCAAGTCACTAAGGGAGGAGGTGTAGATGGAGAAGAGAAGGGGTCCAAGGATAGAACCTTGAGGGACCCCTACAGAAAGAGGAAGTGGAGAGGAGGAGACAGAGTTATAGGTAACGCTGAAGTAGCGCTGCAATAGGTAGAACCAGGAGAGAGAAGAGTCTCGGAGGCCAAGAGAGTGGAGTTTTGTGAGGAGGAGGGGATGGTCAACAGTATCAAAAGCTGCAGAGAGGTCAAGTAGTAAAAGTATGGCATAGTGGCCATTGATTTTAGCAGTTAGTAAATCATTAGTGAGTTTTAGTAGGGCAGTTTCAGTGTAGTGTAGTAAGCGAAAGCCAGACTGTAAAGGTTCAGCTAGGTTGTTGTCAGTGAGGTAGGAGCTCAGGCGATTGTAGACTAAACATTATAAGAGTTTAGAGATAAACGGGAGCAGGGAGATAGGTCTTAAGTTGTTCAGGTTGGTGGGGTCCAGCAAGGGCTTTTTAAGTATGGGAGTAATCTGTGCATGCTTTAGAGGGGTGGGGAAGGCACCATTAGAGAGGGAGAGGTTGAAGATGTGAGTAAGGGAGAATAGGACAGAAGAAAAGGGTGACTGTAGTAGTTGTGAGGGGACAGGATCCAGGGGGCAGGTAGTGAGACTGGCTTCTGAGAAAACCTTAGTGACGTCTTCGGTAGTAGCAAGGTCAAAAGAGGAAAGTGTTGAGGGAGGTTTAGTATAAGGAATGCTAAGTGGGATATATGTCTGTGTAGTGGAGATGCCCCTATGAAATGCATCAATCTTGTTTTTGAAATGATTTGCAATCTCGTAAGCAGTGAGTGAGTTACAGGGTGGAGGTAGAGAAAGTAGAGAGTTAAAAGTAAAGAAGAGATGATGAGGACTGGATGACAAGGTATTAATAAGAGTGACAAAGTAGGCTTGTTTGGCAGCATGGAGGGAGGAATTGTATGTTAAGAAAGCAGATTAATATAGGGTGAATGCTTGCTGAGATTTGGTTTTATGCCACAATCACTCCAGTGCATGACTATGTCTCTTAGGATTTCTGGTGTCGTCAGTCTGCCATGGTTATAATGGTTAAGGCCTGATACTTTGTGTAGTTAGAGGAGCAAGTGAGTCTAGTGTGGATGAAAGCGAACTGTTGTAGACAGCAGTGGCCAGGTCAGGTCAGGACAGGGGAGGGATTCTGTCATAGAGGCGGTCAGTTGCAGAGTGGAAAAGAGAAGGGTTTAAGTTGTGAAGGTTTCTGCGGGTAATTGTTTGCTGCTTGGAGGGATAAGTGTTTAAATACGAGGACACTGTGAAGGTGATGAGGTTGTGATCAGAGAGAGAAAAGGGGGTGTTTTTGAGGTTGTAGGGAGTGCAAAGATGGGAGAAAACAAGGTCTAATATATTCCCATCAGAGTGAGTGGAGGACTGTGTCCATTGTGTTAAAGCAAAAGATGAGGTTAGGTTGAAGAGTTGGGATGTAGCAGGGTAGTTCATATTATTGAGGATGTTAAAATCTCCAAGAATGATAGTGGGTATTTCAGAGGAGAGAAAGTAGGGTAGCCAAGCACAGAAGTCATCAAGAAAGAGTGACACTGGTCCAGGAAGCTCAGAGAAATGGGAGAAAACAGCAAAATGCAGTGGGTCTCAAAAGAAGACAAGGATGGAGAGGGAGGGTTGAAAGGTGTTCAGTGGGGATAGAAGCAAACCAGCTCTACCTCCTTCCTGACCACTGGGCCTGGGTGAGTGAGTCCAGAGAAGGCCTCCATAGGAAACTACTGCAGGAGAAGCAGAATCATATGCTTGAAGCCAGATTTCTGTAATTGCTAGCAGCTTAAGTGAGTGGGAGACAAAAAGGTCATAGACAGAGGTGAGCTTATTACAGACAGAGCAGAGATTCCAGAGTGCACATAAAAAAGGGAGGGTGGTTTTTAGGAGCATGGGGACTGAGATTTAATTGAGTGGATTACGGTTATT
Source organism: Staurois parvus (assembly GCF_062004578.1). NCBI lineage: Eukaryota > Metazoa > Chordata > Amphibia > Anura > Ranidae > Staurois > Staurois parvus. The sequence continues at coordinate 11,967,409 of NW_028317874.1, forward strand.
CCTGGAGGAAGGAGGGTGCCTGATGTGGGGGTGAGATACTGGAGGACCAGGATTTGGGGAGATATCCCCAGAGGTTAGGAGAATAAAGGTGAGAAAATTAAGATGGGAGTGGGAAGTTTTATGAGTGCACATGCCTTCCTGTCCTGGTGCTTGGGTCAGCAGGTGAGTAAAGTATTAGCTAGAGGTGATGAGAGCAGTAGTAGGGAGATGGTAGACGTGGTGATATGTATAAGCTTTGGGGTGGAGCAGAGGGGTAAAGAAATGAGATTTTGAGGACAGAGGATAGTAATATGAAAAGGAGGAGTAGAGGGGGCATATTAAAAGGTAGATGGAGTGGGAATCAGACTTGTAGGAGATGTTTGCCAGGGTGTTTGCTCGCAGTCCATCCAGCGTGCAGTAGAGTTCTTTGTTGTCTCTTCCTACTGCTTGAGTTATCCTGTTTGAGTTAAACTGCTGTGTTCAACTGCTGTTTTGCACTCTAGCAGAAAATGCCCTCACGCAGAACAATGCCCCATCTGCGACTGTACCCCCATCTGTGACCTCCCCCATAAGCTGATCTAAATTTAAAGGTAGATGATCAAATGAGCAATTCTTCTCTGCCCCTATTAGGAACTTATAAGGATCACATGAATTTGGGGGGAGGTTGGTCAAAACCAGACCAGCCACAAACACAGGCCAAAGTCATAAAAGATGATTGATTCTCTGATCACAGAAAGGCAAAAGAAGGTGAAAATCAATCACCACAAACAGACAAAGAGATATAGGACTAATTATCCTGCATTTTGCAGAAAGTCTGTGCGTAGCAAGGAGACAGTTTAAGGTGGAGATCACACAGCAGAATTTACCCTAAGTTTGCAGAAAGTCAGTGCATAGCAGGGAGACAGGATATATTTTAATGGGACTGAAAAGTTTATTCTGAAGCATGGGCTAAGGTTAGTGGAAGATTTTGTAGACCTCCACATGTGCAGTGACATTGCAGGGAGGCAAGCAATAGTATCCATACTAATTCAAATTCATCAGATATAAACCATTATATGCTGTTTACCCTAACATAACTGTATACTATATCAATCAGTGGTTGTACAGTGTAGTACCTGCATCCTGTAACTGCCATATTCGATTACACAGCCCAACAGAAAAAAAAACATTTTTCATGGTGCCTTGCTTTTTTAAAACTGTTCTTTGGGTTATTTGGGGAGCTGAATCAGAAAATTGAATTGGCTAGACTGCATCAGCTCTAGTTTCTTTGTGGTGGTTTATGTAAGGATATATATTATTTATAAAGGGCGTGTCCCTTTCCCTTAGATGAAATATTACAGTGCCTCCAGCCGTTAAAATACGGCAAATATTTAGTAAACCAATAATTTGGACACCTTGATAATTTGATCACCACTTATTATTATACCTTGAATTCTTTTAGCCAATATGATTTCGTACCATACACACAAAATTTGCCTTATAATAGATAAATATAAAAATTTATTTATGTACAAAAATTATATATATATTAACACAAAACGCAAAAGACTGGTGATAAATGAATATTGGTACACACAATCAAAAATATATCCTACCAATGTAAGACACAATAATAAGGTCTCTGACTAATTACATCAATATCACACTTTTTAAATGATCTGATTATTTATTAAATTTATTAATAATTAATAAATTCGAGTATCTCAAAGGTTATATTCTCACAAGCCGTGGCCATAGGATTGCAAGAAGCTAGCCCTTGATATATTATACTCTGATTATTAATATTCAATAAATTATGAAATATGAAAAAAAAAAATTATAATATGGCAACAAACAATTTTTAACAGTAAAACAGGATCTCTCTACATATATCTAACTACCCAAATTTGTTGTGATACACTAAGGTAATTTTATGATTCCACACAACAGAGAAAATAGGTAATACAAAATCAAATAAACAATCTCACCGCACCCGGCATTCAGACTAGGCAACTCTCCCGTGGATTTAGCTGGCAGTGGAACGCCTTTAGACTGATATTATAGGGCAAGTGATAGATATTCAGTATGGGAGAATGTAGGAAGTTATAAGGTTAGAGGTTTAGAAATTTAGTTAAAGTTTTAGGAAGTTTGAAAGTATGGAAGAGTAGTTATTCAGCAGAGATCTTCTTCAGATGTCAGGGTCTTCTTTTGATGAGGTCTTTTCTTTTGATGAGTTTTTCTTTTTGAGCTTTTTCTTGATGAGGTTTTTCTTAAAGGTACAAGGGCTTTTATACCAACTAATTCATTGTTCTAAGATACCTTCCCACCAGGCTTCCTGATTGGCTAGTTGAGAAATGTGTGTACATAAGCTATTTCTCACCTGCCCGCCAGGTGGTGGTCATGTATCATAGAACAATTTGAGTATTTGAGATGACTCATACCTCGGGTGGAATCTTAAGGTAATTTCAGGGATCAAATATACGTCTTTTTCCAGATATAAGTGATCATACCTATAATATTCTAAATAGGGACCATGGAATATATGTGTATATTCAGTTATTCCTTCTTGAAATACCATCCTGTTTGTTTCCTGATAAGACATGTAACTAATGCTAGTTTATAATACATCTTACTTTCCATCATCTCAATACTCAAGTTAGTGATATATAGTTCCCATTGCTGAATATTTAGTGGTGTGTAAAATCTATAACATCTTATTTATAATATGTTTTTGTAGTATATCTTTGTAATTATATACAGTCAATTTTTAGACTTAAATGTCCTGAATTTCACTTCTTTGTTTTAGAACCAACATTTTCTATGTGTAGGGAAAAACTCTCTGTTTGCCTGGCTCTTGTATTAGAATCATGGTAAACAACTGTTAATGCTTTCACCCTTGGTGGACAATAGTATATTGTGATAGTTTCAGAGGTCTGTTGGTTTATCACACTCTACAAGGTTTGGGTAAACTTCCAACCAGTTGAGTTCCCGTCTCATTATTGTTAAAATGTTTGAAAGTCGAAGTCCTATCTGGCTATCTGTTTGACTTTCTTGTATATGCATTCTTCTCAACCTCAATATACAAATAGTGCTTGTTGACAGTCCAAACAGTCTTATTGTCTTGGAAAAGTCTCACTTCCCCCATTCTATCCATTTCTTAACTAGGATCCTTGGAGGGTTCAACCAAGACAAAATTAACTCTTAGCATCCGGCTATACTGATCTGCTTGTCATATAATGTTATGTCTTGATAAAGTCATGTTTTTGAGACATAATTCAAAAGGTCCACAACAAATCCCCCTTTGTTTGGGGTACAGGCACGTGTAGATGGGTGTCTGTATCGCAAAACATGAGTGGGACCTTTGGCTAGAGTGATTGTTCGTCTTCTCCGGTGAAGTGAATGAAATTCAAAAAAAAAAAAAAAATTTTTTTTTTTTTTATAATAAAATGGCAGCGGTGATGCTGGTTGGTCCTCAACTTGACTCGGCGTCTTTAGATGGACACTTCTGATGACGATCCTGGTTTTGTGATGAGGCCGGCCTGGCCTGGCACATCAGCCTTGGGGTCCATGGGTCCTCCGCACGACAGGTCTCGTAGACGGTCTCCTAGGCGGGTCTTTTCCTCTGGACTGGCCCTTGGTGGCCTGGGACATCAGGTTATCGTCTCCGGATCGATCTCTGGCATCTGGTCTTTCCCACAGGACATTATAGCTTCCTTCTAGGGTCTGGTCATTGACACCTCCGATCGCCGGTCTAGTCATCGTCTGGGCCTTCCTTTCTAAATTATTAAAGTGAATAGTTTAAGTATTGGATATACATAAAATTATATTACTGGATCCTGTAAGGCAAAAGATGGATTATATGTTCAAAGGAAATTTAATAATGATCTCAATATCTCCAGATAGGAACTGGTGGGTTAGTCTTCCAACAACTGCAATTGAGACTTCGGATGGCAAGCACGTAATTGATTGATGTGCACCCATCTATCACTGATTTCACCATACCGGGTAACCTGCAATTTATATGCGACCGGAGAGATTTTATCAATGATAGAGAACGGACCTTTCCAAGATGGAAGGAATTTCCGTTCCTTGATCTGGTCTCTTGCAAAGTTGTATAGATAGACTTTGTCACCAATCTCATATTCCTTCTTGGAGGTTTTGAGATCATAGTATGTCTTAGCACTAGTTGCAGCTCTTTCCAAATTTCGCTGGGCAAAGGCAAAAGCATATTGCAGATGTTTACGTAAATCCTCTATGTACTGGTGTGTGGTGGTAGTATTGATCAAATTTTGATCTGTAGTGCGATACAATAAGTGCTGGGGCAGTACCATCCGTCTACCTGTCATCAGTTCAAAAGATGACATTTTTGTAACTGTATTCGGAGTAGCCCTCAACGCCATCAGGACCAGCGGGAGTTTGACATCCCAATCTTTGCCTGTTTCCTTAACAAATTTCTTAAGGACATTAACGATGGTCTGATTGTATCGTTCTACACCACCACTAGAGGCTGGCCGATAGGCGATATGCAATTTCCTTTTAACCCCCAAAATTTTCCACAATTTGGCCATCACTTCGCTAGTGAAGTGCGATCCTCTATCAGACTCTATCCTCTGTGGTAGACCAAAACGTGAAAATACATGATTTATTAGCAATGCAGCACATGTCTCGGAGCTATTATTTGGTGCTGGTATACACTCGACATACTTGGTGAATAAACATGTAACTGTTAACATATACCGATTTCCTCGTGAAGATTTTGTTACGGGCCCAATAAAATCCATCTGAAGGTCTGACCAAGGCATACATATCCCCCTCTTCTGGAGAGGTGCTCGGTGAGTTGGCTTGGTAGGTTGAAATTGGGGACATATTAGGCAACCTTGGCAGTATTCCTTCACATCACGTAACATATGAGGCCAGTAGGCATAATCCCGCAGGATCTCATACGTGATCTTCTCTCCACGATGACCGGAAGTGGGAGCATCATGGGCATGCTGTAGCATCAAACCTCTAAATTTAAGTGGGACGACCCATTGTTGTACGCCACCCTTTGAGGTTCGTATCAACAATCCCTGGTATAAAGAGAATTGGGATTTGGATTTCATTAAGATACGTAAATCCTCCTTCCCACTACATACTTCCTTATTTATGGGATTTTGGTTGGGATCTTCTATATGACTATAAAACAAGCCAATTATTGGGTCTTCTTTTTGGGCAGTAATTAAATCCTCACTAGGAGAATCGTGACTCCACTGTATTGCATTTGGATCACTAGCTGTTCTGGCCTGTTGCCTGGTGACAGCTTCAACCTGTACGGTACCTAAAAATTGATCAATGTCTAACAGTTCACCGGTGATTGCCCCTTCCTTGGCTAGAGAATCGGCCAGATCGTTCCCTTCTTTCTCGGCACCTAGAACCTTGGAGTGGCCTTTGGTCTTCTTGAAATGCAGGGTGATATCATTGGACCTTACCAGTTCATCGATGTGACAAAAGAGCTTACCATGTTTCACGGGTTTGTGATTACTCTTGTTCATGTTGTTTCGCTTCCACCTAGGGAAATACTCCACAAAACTATTCCTGACATAATTGGAATCGGTTATGATGGCACACTCTCTGATGTTGAACTCTATAGCCATCTCAACTGCTCTAAGGATTGCAGTAAGTTCAGCAACCTGACTGCTTTTTGGTCCAAGTTTGTATCCCACAGAAATTGGGGTAACACCTTGGGTCCAAACAATTCCAATACCTGCCACTAGTTGGAGCTGTTCCCCATCCTTGTGATGAAAAGCACAACCATCCACATATACACACGGCAGCTGTTTACAGTATTCTTCATCGTAAACCTTGTAGGGAGAGAACAGTTGTTCTTCCAGAAAGTCAGTGTCCGGGGCCTCCATAGCAGGTGTAGTTGCGGAACAATCATGGAGCTCGGCTAGGCCCTGGGCTACTGGACTTTCCTTGTTCTGTTTGTACCGAATTTCAAGAGGCCACCCTTGCAAAGACAAAGTCCAAGCAGTGATGCGGCTATTAGACACATTTCCTCCCTTGATACGTTCACTCTTTAAATACTGTAAAGGCTGGTGTGCCGTTTCAACAATGATTCTCTCTCCCTGAATGTAACTGCGGAAATTCTGTAATGCCCACACGGTGGACAATAGAGCTTTTTCACAGTCACTGAACTTTACTTCAACCGGGGACAAAGTTTTACTGGCATAGGCAATCACCTTACTGATATCATCACGTTTCTGGTAAAGAACAGAACTCATACTTACCTGCGTAAACCCTGTCTCTAGATAGAAATTTTTACCCCCTTCGGGATATCCGAGACACGGGGCTTGTGTGAGACGTTCCTTTAACTCCTTCATGGCGTCCTCCTGTTTCTTACCCCACGACCATCCGACATCCTTCTTCAGTAGGTGAAGCAACGGCTTGCTTATCTCGGCGTAATTATCAATAAACTTACGCGAGTAGTTTACCATACCTAGGAATGATCTCAATTCTTTAAGGTTAGTAGGGACTTTCCAGTTCAGAACCGCCTCAACTTTCTTCTTTTGTGGGTTCAAACCTTCAGCAGTAACTTCATGGCCTAGGAAGTTTACCTTTGTGCGACACCACTGGGCTTTTTGTAAGGACAGTTTAACTCCTGCTGCTTTCAGTTGGCCCAAAACATGCCGAAGTTCTGTAATGTGTTTGGCCATATCAGTACTTTTGATCAGGATATCGTCCACATATGCCAACGTCCCCCTTTCGAAGGCGTCTGGCATGGCCTTGTGCATGAACACAGCAAATTCATGTCCGGAATTTATGAATCCGAAAGGCATTCGCACCCAACAATATTGTCGATTCCCAAAACTGAAGGCCAGTTTGTATTGGTCTTCCTCACTCACCTTTATGGTCCAATACCCCTGTGCACAATTCAAGGCTGTAAAAACCTGGGATCCTTGGAGCTGGCTAGACACTGGTCTATGTATGGGACAGGCCATCCTGACATGTACACACGTTTGTTCAGCTGACGGAGGTCAGCGCACAAACGCCATTGTCCATTGGGTTTTAAAATACCCAGGATCGGGTGGTTGTAGGAGCTGTGGATGGGCCTAATTATACCCCTTTCATGTAACTTCCTGATAATCTCAGCTAGAGATTCATAGGAAGCTAATGGTAACCTATACTGTCTTACGAATACTGGTGGGGCATCTGGATCTGTTTGGATCCTAGCGATGTGTAGGTCAGTAGTCCCACAATCATAAGAATCCTTGGCAAAGATCTCTTGGAATTCAAGGAGAAGCTCTCGGAGCAATTGTCGGTCGAGATCACTGGCACACGCGTCGGCGAGGGCCACCATCTCTTCCACTAACTCCTTGAATCCAGGAAAGCTTTCCGGCTGACCTATCTCATATGCCTCTTCAAGTTTCGTGGTGAGGTCATTGGGTATGTGATGTGTGTGTGTGTTCTCCTGCCATCCAGGTTCTTTGGGGTACTCTTGTTCTTTGATTGGGTGATCAAAGACAATTGATGTCTCTTCGATTCGACAGGTGCCATCTTTAGAATCGAATGGATAAATGGACTCTATGGTGAAAATACCCTCTGGTAATGAATGGAATGTTTGTTCAATTAATTGTTCCTCCGACAAATATTCATCGGGGATGAGTCCAATCACCTGGTTAGTGACCCCAAAGGTATAATATTCAGTCTCTACCGCTAGACCAATAAGGGTCTCTTTGGGTAAGACGATGTCCTGATTGGACAGATTATGTATGTAAATGTACATCGGGGATTGATGTGTGTTGACTAGGGGCGTGTGTGTAATGTTCAGTCCCTCCCCCTGCATTTTATGGGAGAGGCATACTAATGCATCTGACCCCTTCATTCTATGTCCCTTTTTAACTTGGATGGGGAGTATGAAATTATTTATGCCCTTAGGAATTGTAATCTTCTGGGCTACCTGGACTTCAACAGCATAAGGCATCTGTTGCTGGGATTTTAAAGCTAAGTCCAGATTTTGGTATTTTTCGGGGTCCCCCTTTAGTCGACTCCATAAACAGTCATTAATTAGGTCGACTTGCATTGCAAATCGATGTAATACATCGTTGCCAAAATAAATTTTAGTTTGGGGATTATCCAAGACTAGGAACACATGGGCGGCTGTTTTGTTTCCTACAGTGACGTTTAAGAGACACCTAGCCATTGAATTGTGATCATCAGAGTCATCAATGGAGTCTGAAATCCAATGACGTTGAGGTGTGGAGAAACGGATCATTTCCATTTCGGTCAGGTGTTTTATCAGCCCATGGCTTACAAAGCTGTGTTCCTGTCTCAAATCTAGTTTGGCATATTTTGACCTATTAAGACCATTTATCCGGATGGGGATGAACAAGTCACTGTTAACCCTTTCAATACCTGTCAAGAATTGGGTGTGATCTCCCCCTTTTCTTGGTTTATCCTCCTGATGAAAAGATATCGTAAGGATGTCATCTTGGAGGGAAATATCTTTTATTTTATCTTGGGGAATTCTAAAAATGTGTTCCTCATCTCTTCTGATAGGGTTATGGTCATCAGGTTTGATAACCGTTACATCAGGAAGTTGGCTGTTCCTGAAATGGATTTCTAATGATCCAGGCCTTTCTTCCACCAGGTGGCAGTGTTGTCGGGAATGGGGAGTTTTAAGTTTCCCATATTTAATCGGGGTATTTACCTGTGACCACAGTACTTGGTTCACACAGTCAACTATTGTGTTCAGCCTTTTTAGGAAGTCCATCCCAATTATCATGTGGTGCTGGGAGATGCTGGCAATGATGATGGAGTGTCTCAGTTCCTTATTACCCAGTTTCAGTTTAAGCCAGGCGGTACCCATGACTTGTAAAGGGTCTCCACCTACACCAATTAATGAGCTGTCAAAGCTTTTAAGTCTCGGCTTGGTGGGCATGACATTAGCCACTTTATCAAAATGTCCCTGTGACATGATGGTTGCTTGGGATCCAGTGTCTATTAGGCCGACAATAGAAAGATCACTGGCATCCTGCACCTGTACTGTGGCATAATATCTCCCATCAGATTCAGTCAGCTCACACATGAAATTGGTGTGGTTGAAGATCTGTGGGCCCTTCAATGACATATGACTAGCTCTTGTCTCACCGCATGTGGTGGACACATCACCCTTATCCTCCCTGGTGGGATTCTTGGACTGTCTCAAGACAGAAGCACAACTAGAAGTTGGCGCTCCGTCTGGCTTGTCAATCCCGACGACTTCCGATGCCGCGACTATATTAGGGGCAATAGATGGACACTGAAAAGCAGGAGAATCATTAATAACCAACAAATGGTCCCCCTTTGCCTGAGAACTAGCTTCTCCATTAGTAGGCGTGTCAAGGACGGGGCATACATCTCCTGTCATTTGACTCAGTGTTCTCCCCTGTTGGTTTAAGGCTTGGTTGCCTGTTAATTCTGTGACCCTTGGTTGGTCACAGGAGCTGCTCCTAAAAAAGGATTGGATGGAAATTGAGTGACAAGCCTGTCCATTTGTTCAGCCATTTTGCTGATCTGTGCCTCGATTTGTCCAATACGCTCAGAGGAGTTATTCTGTTGATTCTCCCTTTTCCTATACTTGCGCTTGTATTTTGGACGGGACTGGTAATGAGACTCAGAGTCAGAACTACTGCTCTGGTCCCGACGCCATTGTTCTCTCTGAGGTTTTGGGGTCTCCCTGTTATTAAAGGGAGCCTGGGGTACTGTATCCCCCCTTTGAGCCTGAGGGTGTTCTTGGCATGGAGGAAATCTTTGGAAGTCGGAGTTCTTATTAAAATTGGGATTCTTATTGTAATTATGGTTCCTGTTGAAATTGGGGTTCCCATAAAAATTCCCATGTTGGTTTTGGCGAGGATAATAGAACCTCCGAGGATACCATTGACTCCTTTGATTCTCATCACTATACTGACCCTTACCATACTTTTTATTCTTCTCACTTCCACTACCGTAGTTTCCTGGCTTTTTTCTATCCTTTCTCACCCACTGGTTTTGGGGTGCAAAGTTATGGACCTCCTTCACTTGCTGGGTTTGAGGTACAAATCTAGGGGAACCATTGGTTTTACCCCCACGGACTACTTCCGCATATGATTTCTTCTCTGCCTGCAAATTTGGATTTGGAGGGGAAACGGTAGTGGTTGCTACTATCTTGGGGCTATTTTTGGGTTCTCTTTTTATCCCGCCCTCACTAGACTGTTGGATTGAGAATAAATAGTCACTCTCTCTCACCAACCAATCAAGAGAGCATCCCTTTCTGTAATCCTTTGCAAGTCCCAATTTTATGTAAGCAGGTAATGCTTCATAGAATAGGGTCTTGAATTCTGGCTGGTTAGGATTGGGATCCTTTTCAGCCAGGAAATAGGCATTTCTGAGGACAGCCAGAAATTCTGCAGGGCTTTGGTGAGGACCACACTTTAAATTGTAGGCCGCAGCCTTGGCAGAGGTTACAGTTTTATAAGGCCCAAATTCCATGTGGCACTTATGTTTAACCTCTCTCCAGGACTGATTGGAATAGGCCCTCAAGGTCTCAAAGAATTGCCGGTATTTCTCTTCAAACACCCATGGCAGCAATTCTATTTTGGTGTGGTCATCTCTAATGCCCAGAATTTCTAACGTCTGTTCATATGTTTTCATGTGTTCGGTGATCTCAAGGGATCCTTTCTTAGAAAACATAGGAACAGTGTCCTTCAGGAACTTAATGACCTTTGGGGTGTCATACCTCCTGAATGACCCCTGGGATTTCCCTTCCTGTCTATATGAAACCTCATACTTTTCTTCTGAGCGCTCTGGAGTGTATCTTAGAAGCCTAGGAGGCGACCTATATTCTGACCCTGACTCACTATCAGATACTTCGCTGTGATGCGGGTATCTCCGTTCATCAGCCTGTGGCTTGACTGGGTTGGTCCGTCTTTGGACCCCAGAATTTATTTGGGCCGTCAACCTCATAATCTGCTCCTCCAGAGTTTTCTGCTCAGATTTTATCAAGGTAAGTTCTGACTGGTCATGCTTATCCCCTGGGTGAACTTTAATTTTGACAGGAGATAACCTCTCTGATCTGAAGTACTCCACCTCATCTTTTAAGTCCTGATACTTCTCTTGAAGTTGTCTTAATTCCTGAAAGTTTCTTTCATACAGGTCCTGAGCACTTCGAAAGTCTCTGACCAATCTACCATAATCTTTCTGGGATTTGTCTAAACGAATACCGGCATGACCAAGCTTCCCTTTCAAAGACTCAATGTCCTGATTTTTGTTTTCTAACAAGAGGCGGGCCTCTGACAACTCTTCCCTTAAAGTCATGGTTCGCTGGGCAGCTCCAGCGGTCATGAACCATAACATGGGCCAAGCTTCTAGGAGAAGTCTTTTATCACTTTCTGCTCCAGCAAATGCTATTAAAAACCCAACAACCTGGCCCTTTTGGTTGAACAGGTCCTCAAAGGTGCTCATAGCCTGCCTTTTTTCTTCATCCACGAACTCATTATTGCTATCCCCCAAACTTAATCTCTTGCGGATGTAATCTATTACTTCACATTCAACATACTTCTGCCAAGCACCGACAGCTTTCCGGGCTGGCTTCAGAGCTTCCTGCTCAATGCCTTGAGCCGCCATATTTTCCTCGTTATGCTTGGAAGAGGTGGATCCGTGATTACTGGATGCCATTTTGATAGAAAATATATGTTTGACCAAGTGTACAAATATACAATCACCAGTGCGTTTTGTGTTATGGTACGATTTCTATGGATCTCAGCAGTGCCTCCAAATTTATCCTGTGGTGGTTTATGTAAGGATATATATTATTTATAAAGGGCGTGTCCCTTTCCCTTAGATGAAATATTACAGTGCCTCCAGCCGTTAAAATACGGCAAATATTTAGTAAACCAATAATTTGGACACCTTGATAATTTGATCACCACTTATTATTATACCTTGAATTCTTTTAGCCAATATGATTTCGTACCATACACACAAAATTTGCCTTATAATAGATAAATATAAAAATTTATTTATGTACAAAAATTATATATATATTAACACAAAACGCAAAAGACTGGTGATAAATGAATATTGGTACACACAATCAAAAATATATCCTACCAATGTAAGACACAATAATAAGGTCTCTGACTAATTACATCAATATCACACTTTTTAAATGATCTGATTATTTATTAAATTTATTAATAATTAATAAATTCGAGTATCTCAAAGGTTATATTCTCACAAGCCGTGGCCATAGGATTGCAAGAAGCTAGCCCTTGATATATTATACTCTGATTATTAATATTCAATAAATTATGAAATATGAAAAAAAAAAATTATAATATGGCAACAAACAATTTTTAACAGTAAAACAGGATCTCTCTACATATATCTAACTACCCAAATTTGTTGTGATACACTAAGGTAATTTTATGATTCCACACAACAGAGAAAATAGGTAATACAAAATCAAATAAACAATCTCACCGCACCCGGCATTCAGACTAGGCAACTCTCCCGTGGATTTAGCTGGCAGTGGAACGCCTTTAGACTGATATTATAGGGCAAGTGATAGATATTCAGTATGGGAGAATGTAGGAAGTTATAAGGTTAGAGGTTTAGAAATTTAGTTAAAGTTTTAGGAAGTTTGAAAGTATGGAAGAGTAGTTATTCAGCAGAGATCTTCTTCAGATGTCAGGGTCTTCTTTTGATGAGGTCTTTTCTTTTGATGAGTTTTTCTTTTTGAGCTTTTTCTTGATGAGGTTTTTCTTAAAGGTACAAGGGCTTTTATACCAACTAATTCATTGTTCTAAGATACCTTCCCACCAGGCTTCCTGATTGGCTAGTTGAGAAATGTGTGTACATAAGCTATTTCTCACCTGCCCGCCAGGTGGTGGTCATGTATCATAGAACAATTTGAGTATTTGAGATGACTCATACCTCGGGTGGAATCTTAAGGTAATTTCAGGGATCAAATATACGTCTTTTTCCAGATATAAGTGATCATACCTATAATATTCTAAATAGGGACCATGGAATATAGGTGTATTTTCAGTTATTCCTTCTTGAAATACCATCCTGTTTGTTTCCTGATAAGACATGTAACTAATGCTAGTTTATAATACATCTTACTTTCCATCATCTCAATACTCAAGTTAGTGATATATAGTTCCCATTGCTGAATATTTAGTGGTGTGTAAAATCTATAACATCTTATTTATAATATGTTTTTGTAGTATATCTTTGTAATTATATACAGTCAATTTTTAGACTTAAATGTCCTGAATTTCACTTCTTTGTTTTCGAACCAACCTTTTCTATGTGTAGGGAAAAACTCTCTGTTTGCCTGGCTCTTGTATTAGAATCATGGTAAACAACTGTTAATGCTTTCACCCTTGGTGGACAATAGTATATTGTGATAGTTTCAGAGGTCTGTTGGTTTATCACACTCTACAAGGTTTGGGTAAACTTCCAACCAGTTGAGTTCCCGTCTCATTATTGTTAAAATGTTTGAAAGTCGAAGTCCTATCTGGCTATCTGTTTGACTTTCTTGTATATGCATTCTTCTCAACCTCAATATACAAATAGTACTTGTTGACAGTCCAAACAGTCTTATTGTCTTGGAAAAGTCTCACTTCCCCCATTCTATCCATTTCTTAACTAGGATCCTTGGAGGGTTCAACCAAGACAAAATTAACTCTTAGCATCCAGCTATACTGATCTGCTTGTCATATAATGTTATGTCTTGATAAAGTCATGTTTTTGAGACATAATTCAAAAGGTCCACAACATCTTGGATATGATCAAATTTATATTATTTTTTTAGTTTCTGAAAATATCTTGATAATCAGCTTGTTCTCCTGTTACCTAGTTTGTGTTTTTGCGTAAATTGTAGCAGATATAGTGAGTGTTTATGTACATCCAACTGTAATTTTAGATTGGAAACATTGGATTCTAAAGTGTAAGTTTTTAACTGCATTCAAATTATGATCATATAGCAGTGTGTGTGTGTGTATTGCCACTCATACTGTATCAGTTTTGCAGATTGAGCACCATAGAGGTTATGGCTACTTTTTATGTGTTTCTTTCATGCTACAAAGAGATTAAAAGGAAAAACATTAAAATGTCCTGATTTTTTGATGAGAGACCAGTGTGAACAGTGTTATATGGCATTTATGCTGCATCTCAAAAGCTAGCTGATAGGGAAAATTTGGTCAAATATACCCAAGAACAGGTCTACTATTCAAGGCATCAAAAAGTGTGTGGCCTGTGTTATGAATACATAAAATGAAAATGACATTGAAAGAATATGAATATCATAAATATGTGAATATCACAAATATTGTCCTAGGCATACTACTAAGCACATCACAATTCCATTAACAAATATTTTGTTTTGTATAGAATTTTTTTCTTCTCAGATTGAAATATTGCTATTTATTAAACAAAAATGCCATTGACAGCATATCGGGAACCCTGCAGATAGACATAATGAAATATCTTCAAATCATCTTCAGTGGCAGGACCATCTAACATGCAGATCAGGCATATCAATCTGGAGTTTTATGGGCCACACGTTGTTTTCTCACCCCTTCTTTGTGTCCCTCAGTAGTTGAAGGATAACAAAAAAAAACTGAATTTGCCCCTGCTGTTCTTCAGGAAAATACTTAAAAAAATGCATTTAGGCTATCTTCTTTTGGATAAAATATTGTTAGTTGCAATGTTTACTATAATGTTAAGACCTGAGTAGATATAATGCAGTCACCTTGAAGATTTAAGCCTAATGCACACAGGACGTTTTAAAAACGCTCTTCCTGTTGGCAGCAGTGTTTTAGCAGTTTTTACAAGTGTTTAGGCACATTTATAGGCATCAAGCACTTTGGCATTAATTAATTTAATTGGCCAGAATAATAATTTATTCTAGCCATTGAAATGCATTAATGCTCAATTGCTAAACACGCCTAATTAACAAGCATTTAGACATGTTTTCACACGTGAATAATTTTTTCTGTCAACATGCTTCTGCTCCTGGACGCCCTGGCCCTGGGTTTTTTCTTCTGCTGGTAAATACAACTGTCACTAAAAGCTTCTAAAAGTCTGTTTGCATGGACACATAGGATAACATGGAGGGGAGTTTGGAAGCAGTAAAAAAAAAAAATGCCTGACACCCCCTAAAAATGGCTGCAAAAATGCCCTGTGTGCATGAGGCCTAAGTACTCTCAATAAGGCCCACTGGTTCACTTGACTTTGACGTGTACAATCCAAGGAAACACAGAAATGTTATTTCCTTCACTTTAAGAAAAAATATATGAAATCATTTGAAAGTCCACACTTTGAAAAAGAGTAGTGTAACATTTAAACACATTTTTTTACCATATGTGCATTTTTCAACACAGGATTTCTGAGCATTTCATCCAAATTATATTAATTCTATCATTTGTGGTTTAGTAGTGTATTATTATAGGATTAATTGACTAGGCTTCTTATTTTTATACAGATATATAAAGTAAATATATATCTTTGTAACACTATTGATATGTTACTGGAAATCCATAGTTTTCTGACACTGAACAGATCCTTTATATTATTAGGGACTATTATCATTAATTAATCAGCATTAAGCTATATTGTGACAATTAGTTATAATTAGGTTCACAGTTGCAAGAGCAATATTATGCAGTAACTCATATCAATCAGAGTTCAATTTCCAATGTGTACTGCAGCCAAACGAGAAGTAACTAAAGTGTATCACAATTAAAGAAAAAAAGAGGCTAAGGGACCAGGGGCGGACTGACAACTCATGGTGCCCCGGGCAATAGGGGATCATGGGGCCCCTGTGTCCTTGTCCAAACTCAAAAAAGCCTATGAAAAAGGTACCAGGGGCATCTCATGGGGCCCCTACTGACCCCGGGCCCTCGGGCAGTTCCCGAGTTTCCAAATGGTCAGTCCGCCCCTGTAAGGGACTATACAGTACCTAATAAACAAAGACGATTTTTAAAAAGGAATACATAAAAAATTGTACAAATTTTATTCAACATATAACAAGGATAAAAGACTTACATAGCCCGTTAGCATGTACATACAAAAGTCACTATAAAAGCATATAACCATTATATGGTATAAAAAGCAGACATGGTATTTATGAGAGCATCAAGCTTTTCTGTTGAAACAAATCCCCCGACTCATTTCGACTTGTACATAGCATAGGTCTTCCTCAGGGGTAGTTCTTTCTGATGATTTCTGCAAAAAATATACATAACACTATTAAATCAAAACACAAATTCATAAACATAAACGATAAAGGATATATATAGTGCCATAGGCAAGGACATTTTTTGAACGCTTACTCATATTCAGTTTACAATATCAACAAATACCAAAATAGGCTGAATGTCTCCAGGGGGTGTTCTCCAGAAAGTCCACACACAGCACAAGGGAAAAAACACAGCCATTGGGGGTTATAAGAATCTATCAAAAAATAATTACATAGACTACTATATATTTAAAAAATAATAATAATGAACAAGCTTGAAAAGTAACAACAAAAAGTGAATTACTTGATTTACAGGCAATATATTCAAAGATGGATGAAAATTGAAAAAACAATTCTAATCAATAGATGGCAGAGTATTCAATCTTCTACTCAGGACAACTATATCAAGGTCAGCGCAACTTACCACAAGGCGGCATGACAAACACAGAATCCCCAGGAATGGTTAGGGTACACACTCCAAACAAGAGAAAGATGGAACCTGGAACAGGTCCTGTGTAAAAACCCACAGGCCTAGTCACATGATAATGAATATCCATTAAAAGGAGAGCCTATGGCACCTAAAAACAGTTTCCTCATACAGGGGCTTCATCCCTTCGAGAGGTTTCAAATGGGAGACAAAAGTCTGCTAAATATCCCCCGCTGATGTTCTCCAGCGGCATTGGCCGCTTCCACATCTGATGTTACATCCATTACAGCGTGATGTCACATTCAGTACGTGACGACAACATTACTGGACTTGTGGGAAAAGCCAGCCATGGCCATAATGGAAAAGAAAGCCGTGGCCATGATGTAAAAGGACAAAGAGGAGAAAATCGATGCCAACATACATTAATAACTGGGGAGTGTAAAGAAACAAACAAAATTGTCTACTGAGATGGAAGGACAACATCCCCTGGAGTGGGGATGACAAACCACCACCAAAAGCTTATACACAAAATACAATAGAATGAAAAATAAGAAAAGGAAAAGAAAAGAGAAGGAACCCCAATCACTGCTCTACACATCAAATGCTCAGACCCGCCCTAGGCAAAGCCCTCTAAAAAGGGCTTGTAATATTCAGTGGCTTTCAATATATAAATCCATTGAGTTTCCTTCTGTAGTAATATTATATTCTAATCACCCCCTCTGAAGTCTGGAGATACATACTCCAGAGCCCAAAACTGAAGGCTAGGAACATGATAATTATGCACATTGACAATGTGTCTACATGTTGCTGAATATATATTATCATATATAGCAGCCTGAACATGTTCTTGTATTCTGCACCAGAACTCTCTTTTGGTTTTTCCAACATAAAAAGCTCCACACATATCAAGATGTAAATTACTCCCAGTGTGTTGAAGTCAACTAAATGTTTAATCCAGATTCTCTAGCCATTGAGTAATGCAAAAGAATTGGAAGGACATCTATCTTGACATAGATTGCATACCCTACATAGATGAGTACCTGTGGGTACAGTTACGGAGAAGTCGAAGATATTGCGAATAATAATAGTAAGAGATGGAAATAGTTGATGATCAGTAGTTGATTAGCGATAAAGCACTAAGGCTTACTATGTACTGTGCACGCCAACTGTGTTTCAAATTTACTATATTTTGTCCATAATCTAGTAAGCTGTAAACATGCTAGGTTCTCATGTTGGAATACTCACTACAGAAATAATACTGTTGCTTACATAAATACATCAGTCAGATTCATATATGCATTAGAAGATTGAATTGGCTTGGTAATGCAACAATCAAGAATTACACAGCACAGACTCCAGAAAGTATACTCTTATTGCCCTTCTACTGATCTTTGTAGATGGTCTCTACAATCTGCAAGTGGATAACACCGAAATCATAATGTATTATAAGTAAACCCCTTATTGCACAGTTACCTTGTGTTCTTCATAGCATTCATCATTTAGTTATGATTTTAAGTGCTTACCTGGAATTACACATTAAAAGAAACCTGCAACCATCAGACAGAAGCTGCCTTCTTCTGACTTTTTGGCTACATAATAATGGCATGACTATGATGTCCCTTAAGCTGACCATACACAGCTCAAAGTTTAGCTGGTTCCTGCTGAATCAATTGAGATTTGATTTGTGGGTGATCCTGCAAATACCACCTAGCTCAACAAAAGTTTATTTAAACATCAAAAGAGCCAGGTGGAATATAATTAGCCAGACATTGACCTTTCTGCTTCTGCAATCTAAGCACTGAAGTGTGATCTCTATAACTGATCCAGTTGTGGTATGGTAGCTGTAACTTACAGTCTCAGTAGAATTAGCAGACTTAATCCAAATGACATCGTGCAGATCGTAGAAACCTTTATACCAAAACCTGTGCAGACCTTCACAGATGAACATCAAAAAAATCATAATATATCCAGCCCCAGCAATTACATGTGCTCAGAACAGAAACTAAAGACACAATGCAAAAAGGGTGGTACTAGCGATACCGAGCATCTTCAAGCTATGGAGGGGGGAAGGGACAAAATTATTTAAAGGCAAACAAACATCAATGCATGTGTAACATGATATTGACTGCATCCTATCAGATACAGTCGTTCTATTGGTATTCAGGCAGTTGTGGTTGTAGTGACTGCCTGAATACAACAGCCAGCAAGAGATTCTTCCATACACACTGTTTAGCCTAGATGGGGGAATTAATTGACTTTCCTTTGTTTACCCAACAGGCTTATTGTAAAAAACAAAGGGGTTCATTTAATAAAACTCAAGAGAGTGCAAAATCCGGTACAGTTCTGCATATAAACCAATCAGCTTCCATTATATTTTTTGTAAAAGCTTAATTGAACAAGCTGAAGTTAGAATCTGATTGGCTAACATGCATAGCTGCACCAGATTTTGCACTCTCCAGTTTTAGTAAATCATCCCCAATGTGTTTATCGTTAGCTTTATAGTGATACCTAATAGGTTCTGCTATACTGCCTCAGAACTTCTATCTACTCTGAGAGTAAAAAATGGAAGCTTCAGCTTAAAACGTCTCATAATGAGAGAGATTTATTAGCATTACTTATTCAGTTACAACTCTTTAAAATCAGATTTAAACTCTAGCGTTGCTGAAACAATTCAGAATTTTTTTTATTTTGTAATGTGTTACAGAAAAGTAATCTACTGTACCTTAATTATGCTTTTATGTAGTCATAATAAAGTACTTTTCACCTTCATGATGATGGTGCAAGTTCTTCTTTTCCTTAAAACCATGGTTACATGAAAGTGAACATTTTTAATTCTTTATATTAATTTAATAAATGAAAGCACAATTGGAAATGCACACAAAGACCAGTTAAAACTCATCTTGTATTAATTGGATTTGATTGGGTTGCTGTCCTAGCAGTCATGTTGGTTAATGAAATGGTTTCTGCAACAATGCATTTGGACAATTTGTAAGATGTACTGTGGAATGACACTATAAATACTCTCTAATGTGATTTCCATATATTCTCTGGAGCTGCATTATGTTAAATCTTTTGTTCTTGACTCTTTCCTGTGAGAGTTTTTAAATGGAAATTATAGCTACATAGAAATTGTTCTTACAAAAAAAAATAATCTGGAAATATTGATTTATTAATATCTAAGCTTCTTGACAACAAATAAAATAAATAATTTTTACTTTAAATATATGGTATACTATAGAGTTAATAACACGAGATGGTTTGTATGTAAGTCTAGCAGTGCAGTGCTAAACAATATAGTAAAAAGTGAAATAAATACAACATACAATCCTATATCCAGGATTAGTATATTGTCAGAAAATGGTGTTGTTATGCCTCCTACACCAACTGGTTGGTGTAAGAGGCATATTAACCACTTCCTGTCCGGACACTTTTACCCCCTTCCTGTCCAGGCCAATTTTCAGCTTTCGGCGCTCTCACATTGTGAATGACAATTACTCAGGCATACAACACTGTATCTAAATGAAATTATTATCATTTTTTTCAAACAAATAGAGCTTTAATTTGGTGGTATTTAATCATCACTGGGGTTTTTATTTTTTGCTAGAAAAATGAAAAAAGACTGAAAAGTTTGAAAAAATAACATGTTTTTCTTAGTATTTGATACTAAATTTTGCAAATAAATATACTTTCTTCATAAATTTAGGCCAAAATCCATTGTGCTACATTTTGTTGGTAGACATAACCCAAATCAGTGTGTATTATTTAGTCTTTGTGAAAGTTATAGAGTCCACAGACCACGGTATATATATTTGATATATTTGAAAATGTATCAATCCTGATGCACGGACTACCTATATAATTTCTTGGGGCCCTAAAATGCCAGGACAGTACAAATACCCCCCAAACGACCCCTTTTTGGAAAGTAGACAGTCTGAGGTATTTAATGAGAGGCATGGGGAGTTTTTTGAAGTTGTCATTTTTTGCCAATTTTTTAAGGAAATGATGAAAGTGAAAATTTTTTTTTTTTTTTTCCCACAAAGTTGTCATTTAACAAGTTCTTTCTCTCACACGGCATAGGCATACTTGCAATTACACCCCAAAACACATTCTGCTACTCATCCTGAGTATGGCGATACCACATGTGTAAAACTTTTTCACAGCCTAACCACATAGAAGGGCCCCACATCCAATAAGCACCCTTAGGCGTTCTAGGGGCAAAAATTACACATCTAATTTCTTGACTGTCTATCACAGTTTTGGAGGTCCTGGAGCACCAGGACAATTGAATTACCCACAAAATGACCCCATTTTCGAAAGAAAACACCTCAAGGTATGTTTTAAGAGGCATGGGGAGTCCTCTGAAGACTTCATTTTTTGCCACATGTTTTTGGAAAATGTGAAAAGAAAATGAAAATTTATTTTTTTTTACGCAAAGTTGTCAATCTATAAGATATTTCTATTACACAGCGTAGGCATACTTAAAATGATACCTCAAAACGCATTCTTTAACTCCTGCTGAATATGGCGATACCAAATGTGTGAGACTTTTTCACAGTCTGGCCACATAGAGGGGTTCCACATCCAATAAGCACCTGTTAGCGTTCTAAGGGCAAAAATTACACATCTAATTTCTTGACTACCTATTGCCGTTTTGGAGGTCCTGGAGCATCAGGGCAATGGAATTATCCACAAAATGACCCCATTTTGGAAAACAAACACCCCAAGGTATGTTTTAAGAGGCATGCAGAGTCTTCTGAAGACTTCATTTTTTGCCACAAGTTTTTGGAAAATGCGAAAAGAAAATGAAAATGTATTTTTTTCTACACAAAGTTGTCAATCTATGAGATATTTATAATACGCTGCATAGGCATACTTAAAATTACACCCCAAAACACATTCTCTAACTCTTCTTGAATATGGTGATACCAAATGTGTGAGACTTTTTCACAGTCTGGCCACATAGAGGGGTTCCACATCCAATAAGCACCTGTTAGCGTTCTAAGGGCAAAGATCGCACATCTACCTATTGCTGTTTTGGAGGTCCCGGAGCATCAGGACAATAAAATTATCCATAAAAAGCAAACACCCCAAGGTATGTTTTAAGTTCTCCGTCACTCTCATCTGTCATACTCAGAATTTGAAATGCCTCCTCGCTTGTATATGATCTTTTGGTCATATTTTTGACACTGATCAGGACCCACTGGTATGGCAGTGATCAGGATGGTGTTGCAGTGAGGGACAGATATCTGGCTGCAGTTGGTTCACACTAGTCACTGTTGGGCAAAAATCAGAGATACAGTGAGGTGGCTGGAAATGTTTTGTGAGTGTGTGTAAACTCTGTGCAAAGGCTGAAAATTACTCACAGTTAGCTGTACTGGATCTCTCTCCTCACAGACGATGGCAGTGAACAGGATCCACTGGTGTGGCAGAGATCAGGGACACTTTATGAACAGGCACACTGTAAGGTGATCAGGGACACTGATTGGGCCACTGTATGGTGATCAGGGACACTGATTGGGCCACTGTATGGTGATCAGGGACACTGCTGGGCCACTTGTGTGGCGATCAGGGACACTGTGGCAATCAGGGACACTGTGGCGATCAGGGACACTGCTGGACCACGTGTGCGGCGACCATGGACACTGCTGGGCCACTGCAATGATCAGGACACTGCTGGGCCACTTGTGTGGTGATCAGAAACACTGCTGGGCAACTGCGGTGATCAGGGACACTGCGGTGATCAGGGGCACTGCTGGACCACTTGTCCAGCGATCAGGGACACTGCTGGCCACTTGTGTGGTGATCAGGGACACTGCTGGGCCACTTGTGTGGTGATCTGGGCCACTGCGGCAATCAGGGACACTGCGGTGATCAGGGACACTGCTGGACCACTTGTGCAGCAATCGGGGACACTGCGGTGATCAGGGACACTGCTGGGACACTGCGGCAATCAGGGACACTGCTGGACCACTTCTGCGGTGATCAGGGACACTGCTGGGCCACTGCGATGATCAGGACACTGCTGGGCCACTTGTGTGGCAATCAGAAACACTGCTGGACTACTGCGGTGATCAGGGACACTTCGGTAATCAGGGGCACTGCTGGACCACTTATCCGGCGATCAGGGACACTGCTGGGCCACTTGTGTGGTGATCAGGAACACTGCTGGGCCAATGTGGGGATCAGGGACACTGCTGGGCCAATTGTGTGGTGATCAGGAACACTGCTGGGCCAATGCAGTGATCAGGGACACTGCTGGGCCACTTGTGTGGTGATCAGGAACACTGCTGGGCCAATGCGGTGATCAGGGACACTGCTGGGCCACTTGTGTGGTGGTCAGGGACACTGCTGGGCCACTGCGGCAATCAGGGCCACTGCGGCAATCAGGGACACTGCTGGGCCACTTGTGTGGTGATCAGGAACACTGCTGGGCCAATGTAGGGATCAGGGACACTGCTGAGCCAATTGTGTGGTGATCAGGAATAGAGATGAGCGAATCGAACCAGGCGAACCGGAATTCGAGTCGAATTTCAGGAAATATTCGATTTGCGGCGAAACCGAAATTTTGCCTACTTCGGGTGCGCGAATCGAACATTTCCCGATCAGCCGGCAAAAGTGTCCCTGCAGTGAGCTCCGCTATTTCTGACAGTTCTCTGACAGAAGGAACACATGTTTAGCGGTTGAAACATTGTATCTATTAGTTTATATTTAGGATACAGATGTTTCAACCACTGTTCATGTGAAGAAGCTGTGAGAGAACTGTCAGAAATAGAGGAACTCTGCACATACACTTTTTGCCGGCTTGGAATTATTCTTCTTTTCATCCTACTTCTTCTTCTTCTTCTTCTTCTTCTTCTTCATCCTCATCCTCATCCTCTTCTTCTGAGGATGAGGATGAAGAAGAAGAAGAAGCAGTAGGATGAAAATAAGAATAATTCCAAGCCGGCAAAAAGTGTATGTGCAGAGTTCCTCTATTCTGCAGATACACTTAGAGGAGCTCTGCACATACACTTTTTGCCTGTTTTGAATTAATCTTATTTTCATCCTACTTCTTCTTCTTCTTCTTCTTCTTCTTCTTCTTTATCCTCATCCTCAGAAGAAGAAGAAGAGGATGAAGAAGAAGAAGAAGAAGAAGAAGAAGAAGAAGAAGTAGGATGAAAATAAGAATAATTGCAAGCCGGCAAAAAGTGTATGTGCAGAGTTCCTCTATTCTGCAGATACACTTAGAGGAGCTCTGCACATACACTTTTTGCCGGCTTGGAATTAATCTTATTTTCATCCTACTTCTTCTTCTTCTTCTTCTTCCTCATCCTCATCCTCATCCTCAGAAGAAGAGGATGAGGATGAGGATGAAGAAGAAGAAGAAGAAGAAGAAGAAGAAGTAGGATGAAAATAAGAATAATTCCAAGCCGGCAAAAAGTGTATGTGCAGAGCTCCTCTAAGTGTATCTGCAGAGCTCCTCTAAGTGTATCTGCAGAATAGAGGAACTCTGCACATACACTTTTTGCCAGAAACCGCTGTATGGAGGGAATGTCCCAGAACTGTCAGAAATAGTCTATTTCTGACAGTTCTGGGACATTCACTCCATACAGCTGTTTCAACCGCTGTATGGAGGGAATGTCATAGAACTGTCAGAAATAGACTATTAATGACAGTTCTGGGACTGTCCTTCCATACAGCGGTTGAAACATTGTATCTATTTGTTTCCATAAATGGATCCATTTATGGAAACAAATAGATACAATGTTTCAACCGCTGTATGGAAGGACAGTCCCAGAACTGTCATTAATAGTCTATTTCTGACAGTTCTATGACATTCCCTCCATACAGCGGTTGAAACAGCTGTATGGAGTGAATGTCCCAGAACTGTCAGAAATAGACTATTTCTGACAGTTCTGGGACATTCACTCCATACAGCGGTTGAAACATTGTATCTATTTTTTTCCATAAATGACATTCTGCAGATACACTTAGAGGAGCGCTGCAGATACACTTTTTGCCGGCTTGGAATTATTCTTATTTTCATCCTACTTCTTCTTTTTCTTCTTATGAGGATGAGGATGAAGAAGAAGAAGTAGGATGAAAATAAGATTAATTCCAAGCCGGCAAAAAGTGTATCTGCAGCGCTCCTCTAAGTGTATTTGCAGAATGTCATTTATGGAAAAAAATAGATACAATGTTTCAACCGCTGTATGGAAGGACAGTCCCAGAACTGTCAGAAATAGTCTATTTCTGACAGTTCTGGGACATTCACTCTATACAGCTGTTTCAACCGCTGTATGGAGGGAATGTCATAGAACTGTCAGAAATAGACTATTAATGACAGTTCTGGGACTGTCCTTCCATACAGCGGTTGAAACATTGTATCTATTTGTTTCCATAAATGGATCCATTTATGGAAACAAATAGATACAATGTTTCAACCGCTGTATGGAAGGACAGTCCCAGAACTGTCATTAATAGTCTATTTCTGACAGTTCTATGACATTCCCTCCATACAGCGGTTGAAACAGCTGTATGGAGTGAATGTCCCAGAACTGTCAGAAATAGACTATTTCTGACAGTTCTGGGACATTCACTCCATACAGCGGTTGAAACATTGTATCTATTTTTTTCCATAAATGACATTCTGCAGATACACTTAGAGGAGCGCTGCAGATACACTTTTTGCCGGCTTGGAATTATTCTTATTTTCATCCTACTTCTTCTTTTTCTTCTTATGAGGATGAGGATGAAGAAGAAGTAGGATGAAAATAAGATTAATTCCAAGCCGGCAAAAAGTGTATCTGCAGCGCTCCTCTAAGTGTATTTGCAGAATGTCATTTATGGAAACAAATAGATACAATGTTTCAACCGCTGTATGGAAGGACAGTCCCAGAACTGTCATTAATAGTCTATTTCTGACAGTTCTATGACATTCCCTCCATACAGCGGTTGAAACAGCTGTATGGAGTGAATGTCCCAGAACTGTCAGAAATAGACTATTTATGACAGTTCTGGGACTGTCCTTCCATACAGCGGTTGAAACATTGTATGTATTTGTTTCCATAAATGGATCCATTTATGGAAACAAATACATACAATGTTTCAACCGCTGTATGGAAGGACAGTCCCAGAACTGTCATTAATAGTCTATTTCTGACAGTTCCATGACATTCCCTCCATACAGCGGTTGAAACAGCTGTATGGAGTGATTGTCCCAGAACTGTCAGAAATAGTCTATTTCTGACAGTTCTGGGACATTCACTCCATACAGCTGTTTCAACCGCTGTATGGAGGGAATGTCATGGAACTGTCAGAAATAGACTATTAATGACAGTTCTGGGACTGTCCTTCCATACAGCGGTTGAAACATTGTATGTATTTGTTTCCATAAATGGATCCATTTATGGAAACAAATACATACAATGTTTCAACCGCTGTATGGAAGGACAGTCCCAGAACTGTCATTAATAGTCTATTTCTGACAGTTCTATGACATTCCCTCCATACAGCGGTTGAAACAGCTGTATGGAGTGAATGTCCCAGAACTGTCAGAAATAGACTATTTCTGACAGTTCTGGGACTGTCCTTCCATACAGCGGTTGAAACATTGTATCTATTTTTTTCCATAAATGACATTCTGCAAATACACTTAGAGGAGCGCTGCAGATACACTTTTTGCCGGCTTGGAATTAATCTTATTTTCATCCTACTTCTTCTTCTTCATCCTCATCCTCATAAGAAGAAAAAGAAGAAGTAGGATGAAAATAAGAATAATTCCAAGCCGGCAAAAAGTGTATCTGCAGCGCTCCTCTAAGTGTATCTGCAGAATGTCATTTATGGAAAAAAATAGATACAATGTTTCAACCGCTGTATGGAGTGAATGTCCCAGAACTGTCATAAATAGTCTATTTCTGACAGTTCTGGGACATTCACTCCATACAGCTGTTTCAACCGCTGTATGGAGGGAATGTCATGGAACTGTCAGAAATAGACTATTAATGACAGTTCTGGGACTCTGACAGTTCCATGACATTCCCTCCATACAGCGGTTGAAACAGCTGTATGGAGTGAATGTCCCAGAACTGTCAGAAATAGACAGAAACTGTCACAGAACTGTCCTTCTTCTCATCCTTCTCCTTCTTCTCATCCTTCTTCTCATCCTTCTTCTCATCCTTCTTCTCATCCTTCTCCTTCTTCTTCTCATCCTTCTCCTTCTTCTCATCCTTCTCCTTCTCCTTCTTCTCATCCTTCTCCTTCTTCTCATCCTTCTCCTTCTCCTTCTTCTCATCCTTCTCCTTCTCCTTCTTCTCATCCTTCTCCTTCTCCTTCTTCTCATCCTTCTCCTTCTTCTCATCCTTCTCCTTCTCCTTCTTCTCATCCTTCTCCTTCTCCTTCTTCTCATCCTTCTCCTTCTCCTTCTTCTCATCCTTCTCCTTCTCCATCTTCTCATCCTTCTCCTTCTCCTTCTTCTCATCCTTCTCCTTCTTCTCATCCTTCTCCTTCTCCTTCTTCTCATCCTTCTCCTTCTTCTCATCCTTCTCCTTCTCCTCATCCTTCTCCTTCTCCTTCTTCTCATCCTTCTCCTTCTCCTTCTTCTCATCCTTCTCCTTCTCCTTCTTCTCATCCTTCTCCTTCTCCTTCTTCTCATCCTTCTCCTTCTCCTTCTTCTCATCCTTCTCCTTCTCCTTCTTCTCATCCTTCTCCTTCTCCTTCTCCTTCTCTTTCCTCATCTCCAAGGGCATTTAAATTAAAGGTACAGTGTTCTGCACTAATTTAAAGGCTCTCTGAAGCCTAGAAACCCTTTTTATAAGTCATCTTCGTAGCGAAGAAATTCGCATCGAATCGAATTTCACACTGGAATTCGCCGAATCAGCCGAATCGAATTTTTGAGAAATTCGCTCATCTCTAATCAGGAACACTGCTGGGCCAATGCGGTGATCAGGGACACTGCTGGGCCACTTGTGTGGTGATCAGGAACACTGCTGGGCCAATGCGGTGATCAGGGACACTGCTGGGCCACTTGTGTGGTGGTCAGGGACACTGCTGGGCCACTGCGGCAATCAGGGCCACTGCGGCGATCAGGGACACTGCTGGACCACTTGTGCGGCAATCAGGGACACTGCGGTGATCAGGGCCACTGCTGGGCCACTGTGGTGATCAGGGACACTGCTGGACCACTTGTGCGGCAATCGGGGACAATGCTGGGTTACTTGTGCGGCGATCAGGGACACTGCTGGGCCACTTGTGTGGCGATCAGGGACACTGCTGGGCCACTGTGGCAATCAGGGACACTGCGGCAATCAGGGACACTGCTGGACCACTTGTGCGGCAATCAGGGGCACTGTGGCGATCAGGAACACTGCTGGACCACTTGTGCGGCAATCAGGGACACTGCGGTGATCAGGGACACTGCCGGGCCACTGCGGCGATCAGGGACACTGCTGGACCACTTGTGCGGCAATCAGGGACACTGCGGTGATCAGGGACACTGCTGGGCCACTGCGGCAATCAGGGACACTTCTGGGCCACTTGTGTGGCAATCAGGGACACTGCTTGGCCACTGCGGCGATACTGCTGGGCCACTTGTGTGACGATCAGGGACACTGCTTGAAACCATATATGTGTAACTTTTCTATGAACAAAATAAAACAAATCAAACCAAAATATAGAAAATAATGTCCAAAAGTCCCACCGTGTCCAAAAAACAAAAATAAATAAAAATAAAAATAAAACAAAAAAAGTCCCACAAAAAAATATAATCCTCACAAGTGTAAACTCAAAACACTTAAACTTTTTCTTCTTCTTGCATCACCACAAACCTTCTTAATACCCGCAGATCCTGATATTCATGCACCTCAAAAAGAAAAAGAACTCGACATAGTGTCATACCTTAAATAATGTAAACACACGTCTTATGTGTTCTGACACTTGGTTGGAGTATACACATTGATTTTGCATGAGGCACATATAGTGGCACGTGTGTTTACATTATTTAAGGTATGACACTATGTCGAGTTCTTTTTCTTTTTGAGGTGCATGAATATCAGGATCTGCGGGTATTAAGAAGGTTTGTGGTGATGCAAGAAGAAGAAAAAGTTTAAGTGTTTTGAGTTTACACTTGTGAGGATTATTTTTTTGTGGGACTTTTTTTGTTTTATTTTTATTTTTATTTTTGTTTTTTGGACACGGTGGGACTTTTGGACATTATTTTCTATATTTTGGTTTGATTTGTTTTATTTTGTTCATAGAAAAGTTACACATATATGGTTTCACTGGCCTTCAAGGGTGAAGGTATACCACTTTTCTGGGTTATTATAGGTTTAAGTGTTGTGATATTTAAGTATAGGGACACTGCTTGGCCACTGCGGCGATCAGGGATACTGTGACGATCAGGGACACTGTGGCGATCAGGAACACTGCTGGGCCACTATGTGGTGATCAGGGACACTGACAATCAGGGACACTGCTGGGCCACTTGTTGGGCGATCAGGGCCACTTGTGGGCGATCAGGGCCACTTGTGGGCAATCAGGGCCACTTGTGGGCAATCAGGACCACTTGTGGGCAATCAGGACCACTTGTGGGCAATCAGGGCCACTTGGGGCAATCAGGGCCACTTGGGGCAATCAGGGCCACTTGGGGCAATCAGGGCCACTTGGGGCAATCAGGGACACTTGTGGGGGCAATCAGGGACACTTGTTGGCGATCAGGACCACTTGTGGGCGATCAGGGCCACTTGGGGCAATCAGGGCCACTTGGGGCAATCAGGGCCACTTGGGGCAATCAGGGACACTTGTGGGGGCAATCAGGGACACTTGTGGGGGCGATCAGGGCCACTTGTTGGGGCAATCAGGGCCACTTTAGGGGCAATCAGGGCCACTTTAGGGGCAATCAGGGCCACTTTAGGGGCGATCAGGGACACTTTAGGGGCGATCAGGTGTCACTGAGGTGGAGGGCAGTTAGCTACAACCCTCTTCTTCGCTGTTTCTCCTCTCACAGACAACTCCGTGAGAGGAGAAGGAGGCGGAAGCCGCACCATGCGGCTTTTGTTTACACTTAAGCTGTGTCCTTATTGGACATGCTGATCACATGGTAGGGGACCAATTTCATTGGTCCCATACCATGTCACGTAATCCACCGTGTCCGTCGGACTCGGCGATCATCGGGCTCGCGGGTGCGCGCTCTAGGAGCCGCGCACGAGCCTCAGATACAAGGTGCCATTTAGAGACGGCAACCCGCTCCTGTAGGTGTCCCGTCCTGCCGTTTATAAACAGCGGCCGGACGGGAAGTGGTTAACACCAATTTATCACAGTATGCTAATGTTGGATATAGGATTGTATGTTGTATATGTTTCACTTTTTACTAATATTTTTACCATTTTATATTATATTGCGAAAACCGAGTGGGTAAGCAGTATTTCATAAATAAAAATAAATTGCAAACTAACAGATTTTTGTGATTTAAAAAAAATACATATGTTTCTCAAAGCAGAGACTAGGGAAGGGCAGAGAGTTGCAGATTAATGTAATATGCTAATGTTGGATATAGGATTGTACGTTGTATATGTTTCACTTTTTACTGAATTTTTTTTTAGAGCATCACTGCTGGACTTTATATTATGATGGATTTAGTATAAAAATGTTGTGTGCTAGCTGTTTAAATTTTGCATATGAATATTCCAAGTGACAGTTTTTTGGTTTTTATCATTTGTATGTATTGCGCCATCTAGTACAACCCTATCAATAGTAAAGGTAGAAGCTATTTTACACAGGGACCTTGAAGCATGAAGGAAAATATTTTTTTAGCTTTTAGCTATGACGCTATTTGTGGAATACAACAAATTTGCTGATAATTACCTTGTGTTTGTGGTGAAAACAACTCAAATAGCTAACTTATTTTTGTAAGGATAAAGATCAGGCATCCCTTTATTAGTGTAGCACCCTCCTAGTTAGGTGCTAGGATTAGATAGAATTAATTGTGTTTTTGATAGGTAAATTTAGTTGTCACCCTGCAGGCAGTTCTGCTTTAAATAAAAAAGAAAAATTAACATTCTACATTTCCATATCAGTACTACCCGTATGGGAATAATATTAATAATATAGGTCTATCATCTCTCCCAGCCTACCAAATGTGAACATTAAAATATTTATATGTGCTGACTGACTAATGTACAAGAACTACTGTTCACTGTTTCAGGTTGATACCACAACGATTCTAGCTGTAAAGTATTGTAAGAAGAGTGCGCTATACAATTATAACCTAATTATGGCATCTACTATGCTAATTAGAGATTACATGAGAAGACCTACATCACATATCATAAAAAAAGAACATTGTATTTTACTTGAAGGTAGTCTATAGCATAAAAAAAGACTGTGGTGGGGCTACCCTCACTTTTATTTTCTACGGAATACTGTATATAGACGTGTACCTGACAGCTACCTTCTTATTTGACATTGAGATTATGCTTCCAAATCATTCAATAAATAGCCATGAGTTTTAATAAATGATAAATAATAATTATCTATTTCTTGCAAACAAGACAACTATACCCAGTGTATGAACAGGAATTCCCCAAATCCTTACCCTGCTATTATTATTAAAATACTTAAAATACATTTTTTATTGTTCATTGGGTGATGAAAGACAGCAGAGCTTCACCTCATTTACTCTGGTCTGGGGAAAATTCCCTTGCAAAGCGCAACTTCCCTTGTAAACTGAACAGCCTATATGCCTTTAGTAAAACAACCGCTTGTCTCTTCCAGAAGTTTGCACAGAGCTTCAGAATCAGCTACAGACAGCTTGCTGCATTATATAACATACCCCAGACAATATCTGGGGTACTAAAAATGTTATCCCAGTCTTGGAAGTTGCACACCTACAGTACACGCATGAGAGGGATATAGTGTCTCTTATGACAACTGAGGACTGATCTTTTTTGATTAAAATAGAAACAGAATCTCGTACCTAGCACACAATCTGAAAGATCTCTACAAACACCAAGGACCTATCTACAAATCTTCAAAATGTCATCACTTAAGGATCCACTTAAAATGTTACAATTCTTGTTTCCATATTTTATCATTATCAGTTATGTCTAGTAATAATCAGGTTATAAAGGATTGAAGTATTGTTACACTGAATGTAACAGTACTGAAAATTGAGTTCTTAAGTTTTTATCAAAGGGTCACTTTATGGTGAAAATGGTAATAATATCATTATAATAATTACTAAATTAAATTGTACCTTGTACTTTCTAATTAAAGCATATTTAAGGGAACTTAAGTTTAAACATTCTTAAAAAAAATAAGTAGAGCTGGGAACCTACGCACTGGGTACATGGACTTCAATAATGTGATCTCAGTATGAAAGCATGTACATACTTCCTAGTGGAATAAAACTCTAACCACAAAAACGCCTCTCACTTTTACTAAGAAGTGGGATCTCGCCATGCTAAATGATGACCTGTAAAAAACCCTTTCTGGCAAAGCTGTTTAAACTATAACATGATTCTGCACATAATCTCTAAAGATACAGCTCCGGACATCTGAGAGATAACAGGGGAATTACGAGAAATATGACACGTCAGAGATAGAACGGAAAAATACAGATGAGCTGTAAAGGCCAATGAGCCTTGTTATCCAACATCTCCATGGGACTGTACACCATTTGTATTTTTCTATAGAAGCAAAGAAATAATGATTTTGGTTAAAAATTAAAGTAAATGTAATTAAAAAGATACTAACTCCAAAGTGCACTGTCAACTTCATAGACATATTCCTTTTTGTTCTCTGCTTTCTACTTTTCAATCACTTTTCAAGGACTTCTCCTTGTTTTACTGAACCTCAGAAAGTTGATTCACAGCCTGTCTTTGAATTTCGCTTTTTACATGTTCCATCATTGAACTGTTTGTGGTGCATTAGGACAGAGAGCAATAAAGTAGCTGTAAAGCCTGAAGGTATTTTACTGTCATGCATTCTATGCATGAAGGTAAAAGAGCCTTCAGTAGGCAGCTCCCCCTGCAGCCCCTCCTTTAATACTTACCTGAGCCCGATCCCTATCCAGCAATGTGCATGAGAGCAGCTGCTGTCCTGGCTCTCTGCCTTGGCTCCAGCTGCTGTCAAGCACAGCTAATGAGGAGGGAGCTGGGCCGAGTCCTGTTTTGTGTGTCTTATGGGCACATGGAGCGGGGCTCAGGAGTGAGCATGCACACATGCCCCCATAGCAAGCGGCTTGCTATGGGGGCATTTGGAAGGGATGAGGAGCCCAGAGCTCTGGTTGGGGCACCGAGAAGAGGAAGATTGGGGCTGTTCTGTGCAAAACCCTTGCACAGAGAAGGCAAGTATATTATGTTTGTTATTAAGAAAAAAAAATAAAGCCTTTAGTATCACCTTAATGTGCATTACTTCCTGCATTAACATGCAATAATGTGCCAAAAAAGATGTATTTATATTTGGGGGTTTTTTTGGATTAAGGAGGAGAGGGACAGGGCCGGTATAACAGCTTCCAAAATCCACTCCTCAGGCCTGTACTGACTTGCTGCAAATATCTCTCCATCTCTCATGGGGCTAGGAAAAGGAACCAGAGGGCAGGAGCCAGCAGATAGATGATGTCTCTTCCTCTCCCTCTCCAGTCTGAGCCCCTACCTCCTGGGTCCTGCCTAGACTACCATCTTTTTCCCAGGGGGAGGAGGCACCTAAAATGAGACCTGATTTACCAATTGTCTACAGACGCATACCACCATAGGACAGCTGGTCTCTTTCCCACCAACTTCCTCCTGGCTATCTCCTGTGAGCTTCTCTGGACCCAACGTCATCCCTGAACTTGAGCTTGTGAATAGACCCCCCCCCCAGCTAAGACTAACTGTGACTGTGATGTCTTCACAAGGGCTTCTGTAGCACTCCTGCCCCAGGGATATAGCCCCTGCACAAGGGTATCCACCTACAGGGCTGGATCCAGAAACACTGCACCCTGCTGCCCAGGACTATTTATGGACCCTCTCTCCACCTTCTGGGTATACCTCCCAGATATTGCCTAGAGTCTGATAAATATTCAGGCTGCACACTCTGTCCTTCCTCCCACTATGATTCTAGAATCCTCTAGAAGAAAGGGGGAAGTAACAGAGCAGCAGTCTATGAAATACTCAGCAGCCCTAACCAATCAATTCCCCACTCCTCTGATTACAGGGGTGTCACGCTCAATTTTCCTAGTACCCTACTCTAAATAGGAGGGTGCTATAAATAAAATCTGTAAAAAGTCTTCCCATTTCAGTTTTAAAATATTAATCTAAGCCAGGCCAGCATAAATGTATTAATTAGAAAACTCTACCGGATGTACTATTAGAAACAGCAGATTTGTAAAAGACTACAACTGGCTATCATGCAATTGAATTTTCTATCTTTTTATTCAAGATGATTAGTATCTTACTCCTTACGCAGAGTGTTTTTTTTGGCTGCCAGATTTTGCTCATATTAACTTTGTGTAGGTACAATTTCAGCTGTAGGAAGATAATGTATAGCGAGCTAATTAATGGTAGTGTAACTAAATATAAAATAAATTCAAATTTTCGGGTTAGCACACTTGCCTTTGTGCCCAATCCTAGTATAATCATGTAAGGAACCCTGGGCCCTGGCAATTCATCTATTCCTAAAATATCCATAGGATACATATAGAACCTTGATAATTTCTATAAACAAGCACATTAAGCAGAATACAAGAATATCTGTAACCAATTGTGCTAAAAAATGCAAACAGGACAGGCAATAAGATGGGAGCCTCCAAATCTAAAACTATATCATTGCAGATTATTTGTACAGCTGATCAGAACAGATCTGGAAGTAAATTATTTCACTGTTTTCACAAGTAGACCCCATGTACATAAATTACAAGATGATCATTATCTATAATGGAAAGAATTTGTAGCAACATAAATATGATCCATCAAGGGAAAATGTAACATTATGCACAGTAAATTACAATACAGCTGTTTTGTTAAAATATTGATAACATATTTCCAGTGATTACAAAATTGACCATTTCACTAATTTAAGGTTAGCACCTACAAATGTGCTAAAGTAAAACCAAATTGACAGCACTATCTTTCAGCATTTACACAATGGTCAAAATCCGCCTGTTTGATGACTGGTATAGTAGGCTTGTGCCTGTGGGATAGGCAAGGAAAAGTTTGTACACTTAGGTCAGTTTGCATGAGAAACTGTTCATCTGTAAACTACATTGGCAGAGGAATGTGCCCAACTTCACATTATATTGTTGCACGCAGAAACTTGAATCAGTCAAGCATTTGTTCACATACAGGCATTGAACCAATCATCCAAGATAACAATAACAAGCACATTAAAAAAGAAAATAACAAGAACAGCTCTTGATGCAGTATTCACCTTCAATCCAGGGATTTCCCTCACAGTACTTATTTTCTGCCATTTAATGTCCTTAGCCTGA
Source organism: Staurois parvus (assembly GCF_062004578.1). NCBI lineage: Eukaryota > Metazoa > Chordata > Amphibia > Anura > Ranidae > Staurois > Staurois parvus. The sequence continues at coordinate 12,002,482 of NW_028317874.1, forward strand.
TAGCCAATGTCATTCAACCCACTTTTTCTGAGCACAGGTTGTTCTGGATTTGCCCAATCCTGTGACTGGACAGAAAAAGGAGAAGCACCACAGTGAAGGGTTCAACTCTCTGTTGCTCAGGTTTCTGCTCCTATCAGTATGCTTCTTGTCAGAACATGAGCTGATTGAATCTAAGGATGAACTAAGATGTAGGTTTTATCCAGGGATATTTATTTCTCAGAAAATAGGTACAGATACTCCCTCCTTCTGAGTTATCTCCCCTATGCACCTCTGAGTAACATCCCTTGGTTCTAACCCCTACCCACCTCCCAGCACTGCCCCTTTTAGAGAATATAGAACCAAGTGGCAAGAAATTTGTATGGAATTTGTTAGTAAAAAGAAAAACAGAAATAGATCACCTGCAGTCCACCAACAATAGATCCCCCCAGCAACAATAGCTTTCCCCCAGCAACATCAGATCCCCCAACAACAATAGGTCCACTCCAGAAACATAAGATCACCCCAACAACAATAGATCCCCCAGCAACAATAAACCCTGCCAGCAATAATAGATCCCCCAGCAGCCAGCATTAGTAGACCCCTCCCTCAACATTATCCCACCCAGCAACATAGGTTCCCCCCGAGCAATAGATGACCACCAACAACTATAGATCCCTCCTGCAACATTTGAACCTCCCCCTAGTGGCAATAGATCCCCCAGAAGCCAGCATAAATAGACCATCCAGCACACCCCAGCACCCCTTTCCATTATTATATACATTCAATACTGGAGGTGCCGAAATTGCGTTCCCACTGATACAAAGCCCTGGTTTTATCAAAAGCCAGTCTGTTCACAGCTCAGTGAGCTAGCAAACAGATTTGGGTCAATATATTTGGTCATTTCAACCAGAATTCTTAGTGTGCTGGCTAGGGATTTGTTTCTTTCAACAGGATAAATGTTGGGTGAAGATTGTTGGAAACGGCAGCTCATCATATTGGTGGGTCTACATTGTCCTGTGGCAGATCATTGTGAAAGAAGTGGATCTACATCTCTGGATGATGTTATTGACATTGGAATGGAGTGGCTAGTGACCAGGGACCCTGGCTGCATGCTAAAGCCTGCAGCCTTAGTTTACAAGTGTGATCTCTAGTATGTGATTGATCACCGTGATCACATTGTACAGAGCAAGTTTCATTGACCCTGTAACCTGATCTGTTGTGTCCAGCCATATATATGCCCTCTCAGAAATGAGCTGCCCAGTCTTTAAAGCAGTTGTAAAGGCTGAAGGTTTTTTACCTTCATGCATTCTATAAAAAACCTTCTGTGTGCAGCAGCTCCCCCAGCCCCCTCAATACTTACCTGATACCTCAATACGATCCAGCGATGTGAATGACAGCCTCGGTTGATCCAGGTCTCTGCCTCCTCATTGGCCTCATTGGCTGAGACAGCAAGCAGGAGCCATTTGCTACCACTGCTGTCAATCACAGCCAGTCAGCCAATGAGGAGAGGGGGTGGGGCTAATCTGCAGCTCCATATGTGAATGGGCAATGGCAAGCTGCTTGCTGTGGGAGCACCCGACAGACAGGAGGAGCCAGGAGAGCCTGAGGGGGACCCCAGAAGAGGAGGATCCAGGCTGCTCTGTGCAAAACTACTGCACACTGCACACAGTAGGTAAGTATAGACATGTTTGTTATTTAAAAAAAAAAAAAAAATTACCCTTTAGAATCATTTTAATCTACAACAACTGGATATCAAGTGGTTAACTTAGACTTCAAGTGCATGTTTAATGTTCAAACTATCTTAACTGCATTAAAGGTAGATATAAAGACACCAATTACTGCAGTTCTGAAATACGCCATTCATATATTAAATGTATTTTTAAATGTAAGCAGCATAAGTACCTGGATCTGACCTGGTATCACCCTCTTGTAGTCTCTGTAAAGCAGACCTGGAGGTGAGATGAAGAAGTGGCACAAGTAGCTAATAAAGGATAAGCGAACCTGACAAAGTTTGGTTCACTGGAGCTTTGCAAACCCAACACAAAGTCTGCTAAACCAAAACATTACGGTGAACACCATTTTCCAAAATAAAATCTGCAAAAGACTCACCATGCCTCCAAAAAAAAATACATAGAAGAGTGTGCGGCAAAAAGGTCTCACATATGTGGTACCCCCATGCTTGTATGGAGTAGCAGAAAGTGTTCTAGGTTGAAAATCTTGGTATGTGTATGTTGTATGTGAGAAATATCATATTAATTGACAGCTGTGTGTAAAAAAAAAAAATGTAAATTTTCTTCAAAAGTATGACTCCAACCTTATTGTGTAGAGATAGTCCAGCACATTTTAGGTACTGGCTGTCTTATGCGTATGAATTTTTATTTGAGTAGATCACTTTTATTCAAACATTTCCAGTATGGCTTTTGATATTGGAAGGAATTTAGATGGACTATAGGTGGAATTTTCTAGTGGTACTGAATACTGAATGATATATACATAATGATGTGACATGAATTCTTTAAATTGTTATGTGTCAGAGTCTAATCCATCAAGTTTTAGGCCTCATTCATACCATATGTGCAGGAAAACTGATGGAAACTGATGCGCAGATTTCACTTGCAGAAACATCAATTTTCATGTCAACTGCAGTGAGTTTTATATACATTGCAGATTCCTGTGCAGAAAGAAACCAACACATGATAGCAGTGTTGTGATATGAACAGGGCACATAAAGAACAATTGGTGCCCTTACAGAACACCTGCAGAAAACCTGACATCTCTGCACCATGGTGTGAACGAGGCCTTATAATAATATCACTGACCCATCTACACCAAGTATGACAAAAGTGTTTCTGTGTTTGATTTTAAAACATTCCACACTTTGCAGTGGTGTGTGAAAATTCAAAACAGACACTAAACTGTTGGTTTTTAACATTTCATAGACCTAGTGACCTTATGGGCTTACTTGTTAAAATGTTTAAAGGAGAAAAGTGCTAAGGTTAGTATACAGAGCTCCCAATCAGAACACATCTTCTACAAGTCTGGTTTCAGTAAAATGAAGTCTGCTTGGTTGCTATAGGCTACTGAACTACAGGTGAAACTCGAAAAATTAGAATATCGTGCAAAAGTTCATTTATTTCAGTAATGCAACTTAAAAGATGAAACTAATATATGAGATAGACTCATTACATGCAAAGCAAGATAGTTCAAGCCGTGATTTGTCATAATTGTGATGATTATGGCTTACAGCTCATGAAAACCCCAAATCCACAATCTCAGAAAACTAAAATATTCCATGCAATCAATAAAACAAGGATTGTACATAGAACAATATCAGACCTCTGAAAAGTATAAGCATGCATATGTACTCAGTACTTGGTTTGGGCCCCTTTTGCAGCAATTACTGCCTCAATGCGGCGTGGCATGGAAGCTATCAGCCTGTGGCACTGCTGAGGTGTTATGGAAGACCAGGATGCTTCAATAACGGCATTCAGCTCTTCTGCAATGTTCGGTCTCATGACTCTCATCTTTCTCTTGGCAACGCCCCATAGATTCTCTATGGGGTTCAGGTCAGGTGAGTTTGCTGGCCAATCAAGCACAGTAATCCCATGGTCATTGAACCAGGTTTTGGTGCTTTTGGCAGTGTGGACAGGTGCCAAGTCCTGCTGGAAAATGAAGTCAGCATCCCCATAAAGCTCATCTGCAGAAGGAAGCATGAAGTGCTCCAAAATCTCCTGGTAGACGGCTGCGTTGACCCTGGACTTAATGAAGCACAGTGGACCAAAACCAGCAGATGACATGGCTCCCCAAATCAACACAGGCTGTGGAAACTTCACACTGGACTTTAAGTATTTTGCAGTGTGTGCCTCTCCATTCTTCCTCCATATTCTGGGTCCTTGGTTTCCAAATGAGATGCAAAAGTTGCTCTATCAGAAAAAAAGACTTTGGACCACTGAGCAACAGACCAGGTCTGTTTTTCTTTAGCCAAGATAAGACGCTTCTGAGTGGCTTGACAAGAGGAATACGACATTTGAAGCCCATGTCCAGGATCCGTCTGTGTGTGGTGGCTCTTGATTCACTGACTCCAGCCTCAGTCCACTCCTTGTGAAAGTCCCCAACACTTTTAAATGTCCTTTTCCTGACAATCCTCTCCAGGCTGCGGTCATCCCTGCTGCTTGTGCACCTTTTTCTTCCACACTTTTCCCTTCCACATAACTTTCTATTAATGTGCTTTGATACAGCACTTTGGGAACATCCAACTTCTTTTGCAATTACCTTTTTGAGGCTTTCCCTCCTTATGGAGGGTGTCAATGATGGTTTTCTGCACAACTGTCAGGTCAGCAGTCTTTCCCATGATTGTGATTCCTACTGAACCAGACTGAGAGACCATTTAAAGGCTCAGGAACCCTTTGCAAGTGTTATGGCTTAATTAGCTGATTAGAGTGGGACACTTTGAGCCTAGAATATTGCACCTTTTCACAATATTCTAATTTTCTGAGATTGTGGATTTGGGGTTTTCATGAGCTGTAAGCCATAATCATCACAATTATGACAAATCACAGCTTGAACTATCTTGCTTTGCATGTAATGAGTCTATCTCATATATTAGTTTCACCTTTTAAGTTGCATTACTGAAATAAATGAACTTTTGCACAATATTCAAATTTTTAGAGTTTCACCTGTATACACTATGTAGCATTCTGCTACTTGCACTGTTTACTGAACAAGTCACTTCAATATGAATGTTTTACACCTAAATTTCAAACAGCTAAATACACAGATAAAATATATGTATGGGAGCTGTTTTACACATCAAAGGATTTGTATTTCTGTCCATTCCATCCTCTGCTATGTAGCACAGAAAGTCTAGCAGGAGAGGGAACCTTATATTTCTCTCCTTCAATTTTACTGATACCTGCATGTATCCTCCCTACCCACAGCCTGTGACTGGACTGTGAATGGAAGCTCATTGCTTTGTCACTGTGCTATTGCCTTCTATCAGCATGCTTCTTGCACTGCAGTACACCTGGTTGGCTCCTTATATTGCTTCTCCCTCATCCTCTCTGAGCTCTGCTGTATAAAGACTGCAAGAGGCTGATGCAAAGTTAAATTCAGGTATTTGGGTGGGTTGGCAGATGGAGCGGTGAGATGTGTCCACCAGCAACTCCCAGTCCACACAGCAATTCAGCTTTGACTACTCGGTGAAGACCCTACAGTTCCACTTCTATGGGCGAGCATCACAAGGAGATGAGACAGCCTGGATTCCACTCCTCTACTATAGCCATAGATCATTACTTTGCCTGATCTTCACCTGCGGCCTCTCAGTCACATAATTCCAAGATGGCTCCGGTACCTTCTTTCCCCTCATGATTGAAGCCTCAGACATCAATACAGGTGCGCTCTTGTGGCCACACTCCTTCACCAGGGAACTCTGATAGGAGGTTCACGCTATCCATGAGCTTGTCACAAGCTTCAGCCTGCTCTAGAGATGCTTTTCATAAATCCTTTACCCCATAAGTGTTAGATTCTGATGTAAATCCTGTAGGGCACTTTCTTTTTATGAAATTGAAAAATCAATAATTTTTTTTTACAGTTGCTAACATCTACTGTATGTTCCCAATCTTGACCAGAGCCGTTTCGTTGCAACTATCTTATCTCAGCTGGAGAGGTTTGGTGGGCCTTGTTACATTGTGAGTGGTGATCTCAATACTCCTCTGACCCCTTCAGTAGATACCTCCTCTGGTAGGTCCTCCATTGCCCCTACCTTCTTATCAAAAATCTGGACGCTTCTGAATAAATCACAGTTGGTGGATGTGTGGCGTATTCTCCATCCCGCACAGAGGGAAAACAACTTTCATTCTGTAGCCCACAATTCTTAAAACCAATTTGACTATTTCCTGGTTTGCCCAGATATACACTAGATATATCTACCAGATACAAACTACTTCAAGCAGTTTGCCACAATGACTTCCTCACTTACACCAGAGCTTGATCTACTGAATTGGGTCAGGACTTATCAGATTCAGATTGGTTGAAATCTTTTACCCATAAATCCACCATATCTAGCCATGCTCAGGAAAAAAAATGTAAGATCCTCCCACGTTGGTCCAGGGCCCTGCGATCCCTCAACAAAGTTTTCCCCTCTAAAAAACAAAGGAGTAAAGCAAGCGCTAATAGATGCTGAAGCAGCTGAAACACTTAAAAGGTACACCATATGCCTTCAAAAATTCTAATATAAAAAGGTACAACGCACCTATCAAGTGTGTGCGTTTTTCATGGTTTTAAGTTTTCCCCTCTACCCCTGCTACCTGCTGGCGATGTCACAATAAGAGAGGCTCTTACCTGCACATTTGGTGGGACTGTCCACATTTTCAGCTGGTTTGGTCCACAGTTTTTGCTATATACAACAGGATCCATGATGAAACTTTAGTTCTTTAGTTTCCTATCCAATAATAGCCATGCTTTCCATTCTGCCGGCCTCTAAAAAAAAAAAAAATATTTTACATTTTTTTCTTTGGGCAGCTAGACAATCCCTCAATATTGGAAATCTCCCACCCCCCCTACTATTTTCAACTGGATAGCTACTGTTAGTGACAGCATGCGCATGGAAGAAACATTGGCTTTGGACGCCAATTCTTTTGACAAAATTAAGATCCTATGGTCTATTTGGATCCACTTTTCCTCTTTAGATGCCATTTGTGTGTTTTTTTGCCTCATAATATCACTACTTTTTCCCCTACCCCTGAGGATGGTTGAGGTTGAGGACAGCGTAGAGTCATATTCATCTTAAATTATTTTTCGTAAGTAACCCCAACGTCAAGCAGTTTAACATTTCACTCTTATGGGCAAGTCTTCCGGGATACTTTTACTTTTTCCCCCTTTTCCTTTCTATTTCTTCCTCCTAGTATTTTCTGTTCTTTTTTTTTTTCTTTTTCTTCTCTTCTATTATTTCCTTTTTTTAATATATATCTATATATATTTTTTATGGAATTTATGAAAGTTATAGTGTTTACAAATGGTGATATAGATAGTGGGATTTTTTTTCTACTAGTAATGGCGGCGATCAGTGACTTTTAGCGGGACTGCGGCACTGCAGTGGACATTCTGACACTGGGGGGGACTAACTTGGTGTCACTGACATCCCCAGTGGCACCAATGCAGTAATCAGTGTTAAAAAAAAAAATAGTGCTGACACTGTACTAATGGCACTGGGGAGGAAGGGGTTAATGTGAGGGGCGATGAAAGGGTTAACTATGTGCAGAGAGTGTTTTCCTAGGGGCGTGGGGGTGTGCTGTACTGTAAGCACACTGATTGGGATGTGCCAGAATTAACAGAGAGGAAGACTGTTTGTAAACAAAACAGTCTTCCTCCCTGTGGGTGATTGTCCATAATCACCGGGCGTAGGCGGGTAATTACTGGACGGGACCCAGTGATTGACATCCATGGCTGCGAATGGTGGCACGGGTAGGGCACTCTCAAGGCTCGTGCGCGCCCCCTACCTGGAAGTGCAAAATCACGTATATATACGTAATTTTGCACACAGGTGCCACCCTGTAGCACTATTTCTGCTATAGGGCGGTCCTTAAGCAGTTAAAGGGTTACTTCACCTTTACAAAAAAACTGCCTATGCAGATAAGGGGTGTCTGTAGATAAAAACAAACTGTGTAGCTCTGACTAAAGTTGAATGCATAGGCAGTTTTTTGGTAAAGGTGAACTAGCCTTTTAATGTCAATTTCATTGGACTATATATATCCCATGGTACCTTCCTGCCTGCAAGCAGTGATTCCTGTACTGACTCTGCCTCCTGAAACTCCTCCTCTCAGCACATCTGTAGTTCAGAAGGCAGGCTCTGTGAAATGTGTGATGCAGCAGTGCTGCTAACAGGGCGTAGTGACTACATGTCACAGAAAACAAAGAAGGAAATGTGCGGGGATCATCACAAAGTAAGTTTACAAACTTCAGCAACGTTCAAATTAATAGGAGTAGGCTAGAAATAATTGCAATACAATATGAAAATGAATATTTAACTGATTCCTGCCCATTGGCCCGCAATGTACTGCGGATGGGCTTTAGCTACAGGCAAAGCGACGTACCCATACGTCGCTCTGCTCTTCCGTGTTTAGACCGCACATGCGCGTGCCCCCACGCTGATCCCCGCTTTCATTCGCTGTAGGAGGTGTATGTCAGCAGGTCTCGGCCAGTGATTTTGGCCTGGACTTTGCCGATCTCCTACAGCAAATGGACATACAGAGCTATGCCTGTATTTGTAAATACAGCCACAGGATCTAGCTGGTTGTTCTCTCCCTGGAACCATTTTGTTCCAGAGAAAGAAGAAAGAATTCACACGTGAGTAAAAGCAGCACATTGCACCCACACACATTAAATAGATACATTTTAACCCCTTGATTGCAACATTTAACATTTCAATTGCCCCCTGCCACCCTGCCAGTCCCATTAGTACAGTGTCAGTGTACAGTATTTTTCACTGATCACTGTATTAGTGCCACTTGCGACATGAGATAACATCAGGGTCAGTTAGCGTCCCTCCCAGCTAGGGTCAGCTAGCATTAGATTGCCCATACACTATTGCACTTACGCTATAGGTCGCTGATCACCCCCATTACTAGTATAGTGTTTGCACTAATCAATATATTGATCACGAACAAAACTATACCAGTGCCCCCTAGTATTAGTGAATCAGAGTAACTTGCGAGCCACAGGTGTGATAATTACTAGAGGATCGCAAACATGAAACACATAACTACAACTGTGTTGGAAATATCTGCAAATATATGTTGCGCTCCTAAATACTTCTCAATAAATAATAATTAAATTATTACCATTAAATTAATTCAAATTATGATACAAATAACTAATAAAAGTATATATATATATACCAAAAAATATTTAAATAGATAGTTTCAACTAATCAATCTCCTCCAAATAAATATCAAAATAATTCCACATGAAATACTCCTCTAAAAAAAATGTTTTCAAGTGCTCATAAATCATCTATTAGTGACATGCTGTACTTACTAATACCCTCAATTTCATTTATATTCATAATACCTTCATTTAATATAATAAAAATAGTAAACCAACTAATAACCCTCAACTAAAATTCATTTAGATGATCCCCCATAAATAAAAATAACCAAATGCTCATAAATAATTAATAGTGATTAGTATGAATCCAAATATCATCAAAATAATAGTCCCATTGAATAAACAATTGTTTATATATAGTGACTTGGTGCTTGTTGTTCTTCAATTTGTGACTTTTGTGAATCCTTCAAATACAGTTGTGGCCAAAATTATTCAACCCCCAATGCTGTAAAGGGGTTTAGGGACTATAGTGTACATTTGGAATTGTATTCAGAATCAAATCCTACAAGGACGTTGTAACTACCCAAATGCAACTAAAATGACATCAATTGTTTATGTAATACAGTAGTAAATGGTTCTTATGTGGTTTCTTCATTGCCACAATTATTCAACCCCTTAAAGACTACCACTCTGAAGAACAGAGGTTCATACAGGTGCTTTCCATCAGGTATTGAAAACACCTGTGGATGTCACCGAGCAGCAATCAAGCATAATAAGCACCAATTAGGCAGCTTTAAAATGACTGTGATACTCAGCTCCTTCTAGACATTTACTGGTGTGGTTACAAACATGGTGAAGGCAAGAGAATGGTCCAGGAAGACAAGAGAAGAGGTGATTTCTCTTCACAGGAAGGGCAATGGCTATAAGAAGATTGCAAAGATGTTAAACATACCAAGAGACACCTTAGGAAGCATCATTCGCAAATTCAAGGCAAAGGGCACTGTTGAAACGCTACCTGGTCGTGGCAGAAAGAAGATGCTGACTTCGACTGCTGTGCGCTACCTGAAGCGTAGAGTGGAGAGAAGTCCCCGTGTGACTGCTGAGGAACTGAGAAAAGATTTGTCAGATGTGGGTACAGAAGTTTCAGCCCAGACAATAAGACGCACACTGCGTAATGAAGGCCTCCGTGCCAGAACTCCCAGGCGTACCCCCTTGCTGTCTCCAAAGAATAAGAAGAGTCGACTGCAGTATGCCAAAAGCCATGTGGACAAACCACAAAAGTTGTGGGATAGTGTTCTGTGGACTGATGAAACAAAATTAGAACTGTTTGGGCCCATGGATCAACGCTATGTTTGGAGGAGGAAGAACAAGGCCTATGATGAAAAGAACACCTTGCCTACTGTGAAGCATGGTGGAGGGTCAATCATGCTTTGGGGCTGTTTTGCTTCTGCAGGTACAGGGAAGCTTCAGCGTGTGCAAGGTACCATGAATTCTCTTCAGTACCAGGAGATATTGGATGGAAACGTGATGCAGTCCGTCACACACCTGAGGCTTGGGAGACGTTGGACCTTTCAACAGGACAATGATCCCAAGCATACCTCCAAGTCCACTAGAGCATGGTTGCAGAGGAAAGGCTGGAACATTTTGGAGTGGCCATCGCAGTCACCAGACTTAAATCCGATTGAGAACCTCTGGTGGGACTTAAAGAAAGCAGTTGCAGTGCGCAAGCCTAAGAATGTGACTGAACTGGAGGCCTTTGCCCATGAAGAATGGGCGAAGATACCCGTAGATCGCTGCAAGACACTTGTGTCAAGCTATGCTTCACGTTTAAAAGCTGTTATAACTGTAAAAGGATGCTGTACTAAGTACTAAGATTGAATGTCACTTGGGGGTTGAATAAAACTGATAATGCTGTGAGCACAGAAAAGACATTTGTGGTTATTTCATTATAACTGTTATGTTATATTTGTCTGACCTACAAGTGCCTCTTTAATGTAAATGTAAGCAAGATGACTGAATGATCAAAAGCAATGTCAAACTGGCCAAAACACTCAATTTCAGTGGGGGTTGAATAATTTTGGCCACAACTGTAGTGAAGATGTGCGCTCACCTCCTTTGATGCCTGCAATTAGGCTATACACGCTTTCGGTTCACTTTCCCTGGAACCTGCTAGACATATACTTTTGCTGGTGAAATACTTTTGCTGGAGATCCTTCCTTTAGGAGTAGTATTAGTGTCCCCAAAAATGCACTGTAATCAGGATCACCCCCATTCACTAGCATTTAGCCCCAACACTCCCCCCCACCCCTAACAAGAAGTGCAGTGTCAGTATAATTTCTGATCACTGTCATCTGTAATACATTGCACACAGAACCACAGTGTTCGCAGAATCAGGCCTGATCTCTGCCAGCATTAGCACGTGAATTTTATTGGTAGTGGTTCAAGCAGTCCCTGACAGCCTGGTGCTCTTTTTCCCGTGAATCACACTAGGTACCTATAAATTTAGAGACCAACATGTCCAATGGAAGGTACACTAATGAAGAGGCCTACAGGATTCTGAGCATATCAGGTGAGAGTGAAGGGGAAGACTCCCTGACACAATCCGCCTCAGAATATGAACCTGTAGACAGCAGCGGCACCCTGACAGGTAGCTCGGACGATGGAGAAAAGGTCCCTGTTAACATCAGGTGTACCTGACCCCATGAAGCTGAAGTGCTAGGATCGCATGACTTGTCTCATATGTAGCAGAGTGTTAGTACTAGTGCTGCACTACTTTTTGGTGAACTGGCGAGCACCAGCGGCCTAGTATATCCTGGTCTTTTTTATACCAGCACTGCAGTATAACTTGGTGACGTGGCGAGTCCCATAAGTGCAGTACAAGCTGGTGCGGTAGCGAGCACAAGAAGTGTCTCGCAGCCACCAAGAATTCACACACAGGCCCATAGAGCCCCTAGTATCCTTCCGGATGTGCTTGCAAATCCTGATTGGCAGCCCACAGATCCTAGAGCACCCATACTTCCCCCATTCACTGCCCAACCCGGAATAAAGGTGGAAACAGCAAATTTAAATTGATTTTTTGGAGCTGTTTTTCACAAAAGATTTGTATAATTTGATTGTAGGCCAAAGCAATTTATATGCTCTACAATATATCGCCGCAAACCCAAATTCAAACCTTGCCAGACCATTTGCATGGAAACCTATTACGGTTTCAGAATTTAAAACTTTTTTGGGCCTAAGCCTCAACATGGACATTACAAAAAAGAATGAATTGCAGTCGTATTGGTCCACAGACCTGCTTCATCATATGCCCGTGTTCTCTGCTGCCATGGCCAGGCATAGATATGAGGCGATAATGCGCTTCATCCATTTCAGTGATAACCCACTCTGTTGTCCTCGGGGTGACCCTGAACATGACAGGGTCTACAAAATTTGACCCCTCATAAACCACCTCACTGAGAAATTTGCAGATGTGTATACGTCCCAGCAAAACATCTGCATGGATGAGTCCCTCATTCACTTTACTGGCCGTCTTGCATTCAAACAGTACATCCCCAGCAAGTGTACCAGATATGGGGTCAAATTGTATAAGCTCTGTGAGAGGGCCACAGGCTAAACGTACAAATTTAGGGTTTATGAGATAAGAGACAATGAAGTACAGCCCCCGACTGCCCAGATTACATGGGGAGCAGTGGCAAGATAGTTTGGCATTTGGTGTCGTCTTTGTTCCGTAAGGGGTACCACTTATACGTGGACAATATCTATACAAGCATGCCACTATTAAGACATCTGTGCAATCTTGGAATTGGCTCATGTGGCACCGTGCGACCTAATCGCTGGGGCTTCCTCCAACGGCTTGCAAATGCCTGACTTAGAAAGGGGGAGAATGATGAATTTCTCACAGTGAAGTGGAAGGACAAATTCGACCTGTCTTCCATTCACGCAGACACGACAGTCCAAATTAACACAGTATCTGGTGTCCACAACTATAACCTTAACATGGGAGGGATGGACTTCAACAACCAAATTATAAATCTGTACCTAGTTTCCCGGAAAGCTCAACACTGGTACAAAAAGGTGTCTATTTATTTCAATTGGCTATATATAACACTTTTGTAATTTACAAAGCAACTGAACGAAGTGGATCCTTCCTAGAATTTCAGGAAGAGAGCATCACGACCCTTTTGTATCCAGTAGGTGCTGTGGCCCAGTCCTCAAATCCAGATGCAGCTAGCCAGCTGAATGAAAGGCTTTTTTCTGATGTCCTCTCTGGTATCCCAACCCAAAGGTTACCCCAAAGAAGATGTTGTGTCTGTAGCAGACACGGCATAAGACATGACACCTGCTTTTTTTGTCCCTCCTGTCCTGGCCAACCTGGTCTCTGCCTCAAGGACTGCTTCCGTCGCTACCATACACTAGTGGAGTATTAGTATAGGGTACAGCACAGCACAGTTCAGGGCACATATTCACCATTGTCACAAAAGGTCTCAAAAGATGTCAGGAAACTGTCCATCATATTTTGAGAGACCCAAAAAAAGTTTTAAAAAATAAATAAAATAAAGTTTAAAAAAAAATTTTAAAAAAAGTTTTTATCGAGTTTTATTGAGTTGAGTTCTATTGTTACTTTGTTTTATTGATAACCATTTGCTTTACAGGAACACCATTCATTTGTTGGTTTATTGAGTTAATGTTGTATTGTGACTTTAGTTTTTTTTTTTTTTTTTACACAAATTGTCATTTAAATTATTTATTGCTCACACATGCCATGGGTATATGTGGAATTACTCCCCAAAATACATTCTGCTACTTCTCCCGAGTATGGGGATACCACATGTGAGTGGCTTTTTGGCAGTCTAGCCAAGTACAGGACCCCAAAATCCAATACGCACCTTCAGGCTTTTAAAGGGCTTAATTTCCTCATTACACTTCCTGACTACCTATCAAAATTTTGGAGGCCCTGAAATGCCTGGATAGCACCAAATACCCTCCAATTGACCCCTCTTTGGAAAGTAGATACCCCAAGGAGTTTGATAAGAAGCATAGTGAGTATTTTGCAGATCTCGTTTGTTGCCACGAGTTTTTTGGAAAATAAAGAAAAAAAACAAAAACATGTTTTTTCTTTTCTTTTTTTTATATTTTAAAACTTTGTGAGAAAAAATGAGATCTGCAAAATACTCACTATGCCTCTTTTTAAATTCCTTGGGGTGTCTACTTTCCAAAAAGGGGTCATGGGGAGGGGGGGGGGGTTGGTGCTATCCTGGCATTTCAGGGCCTCTGAAACTGTGCAGGTAGTGAAATGAGGAAGTTACACTCCTTCAGGCTTTCAAAGTGGTCATTGGTTTTCAGGCTCCTGTATGTGGCTAGGCTCCCAAAACGTCTGACACATGTGGTATCTCCATACTCAGTAGAAATAACAGAATGTATTTTGGGGTGTAATTCCACATATACCCATGGCTTATGTGAGCAATATATCATTAAGTGACAACTTTGTGTAAAAAAAATGTTTTGTCATTTTCCAAAAACTTGTGGAAAACGAATCTTCCATGGACTCAACATGCCTCTCAGCAGATAGCTTAGGGTGTCTACTTTCCGAAAAGGGGTCATTTGGGGGTGTTTATACTGTCCTGGTATTTTAGTACCTCAAGAAATGTGATAGGCAGTTAGAAAGCAAAAGCTGTATAAATTCCCTTATCTATACCATAGTTTATAGATGCTGTAACTTTCACTAACCAATTAATATGCAGTTATTGGGATTTTTTTAACAAAGACATGTAGAAAAATACATTTTGGCCTCAATTTATGACGGAATTTTAGTTTTTTAGATATTTGTTTATGACAGAAATTTGAAAATATCATTTTGTTTCAAAATGTTTGGTCTTTTTTTTGTTTATAGTGCAAAAAAAAGCCCAGAGGTGATCAAATACCACCAAAAGAATGCTCCATTTGTGTGAAAAAAGAAGGACATAAATTTCATTTATGTACAGCATTGCATGACCGCACAATTGTCAGTTAAACTACAGCAGTGCTGTATAGCAAAAATTGCAGTATATATACCATAGTTTTAGATGCTATAACTTTCACACAAAGCAATCAATATACACTTATTGAGATTTGTTTTTACCAAAAACATGTAGCAAAATACATTTTGGCCTAAATATATGACTAACTTTGAGTTTACTACATATTTTTTATAGCCGAAAGTAAAAAATATAGTTTTTTTTTCAAAATTTTTGGTCTTTTTTTGTTTATAGCGCAAAAAATAAAAAGCACACAGGTGATCAAATACCACCAAAAGAAATTTCTATTTGTGTGAAAGAAAAGATGTAAATTTTGTTTGGGTGTAGCATTGCATGATCACGCAATTGTCAATTAAACTAGTGCAGCGCTGTATAGCAAAAAAATGGCATAAATTGCAGTATCTATACCATAGATTGTAGATGCTTCACACAAAGCAATCAATATACACTTTTTGGGATTTTTATTACCAAAAACATGTAGCAGAATACATTTTGGCCTAAATTTATTACTAACTTTAAGTTTACTATATATTTTTTATAGCCGAAAGTAAAACAAATATTGTTTTTTTTCAAAATTTTTGGTCTTTTTTTGTTTATAGCACAAAAAATTAAAAGCACACAGGTGATCAAACACCACCGAAAGAAAGCTCTATTTGTGTGAAAAAAAAGGACATACATTTTATTTGGGTGCAGCATTGCATGACCGCGCAATTGTCAGTTACAGTAACACAGCGCCGTATAGCAAAAACAGGCCTGGTCAGGAAGGGGGGTAGATCCTCAGAAGGACAAGTGGTTAACCATAGACACACTTTAAGAATGTATTAATTGCATGTACTGTATATAACTATATATATATAACTATATATATATATATATATATATATATATATATATAGTGACAGGACGAGAATCTGTCACTGTGAAATTTGTCAGTTAAAGGATACAGGGTGTGCACATTGGCTGAGTGCAGGACTACGGAGTATAGCTGTTGAGTGGAGAAAACTGCTTTTGCAGCTTTCTCCAGGTTTTGGTAGTGCTGGAAGGGGCTCCCTAGTTGGGAGATTCCATGGTGCCTCGGGCGGGATGGAATCTCCAACCCAGTGTCTGGGTTTTGTGGAGGAACAGCAGAGTGTGTGTCCAGGTGCACACAACCCTTATAATCGAGGTTTAGGAATACCTCGGGGCTCCACCCAAGAGAGACAGGAGGTCTCCTACGGGAGTCAGAGAGGCTGCAGGTGGCA
This sequence comes from Staurois parvus, assembly GCF_062004578.1. Classification (NCBI taxonomy): domain Eukaryota; kingdom Metazoa; phylum Chordata; class Amphibia; order Anura; family Ranidae; genus Staurois; species Staurois parvus. The sequence goes on from NW_028317874.1 coordinate 12,018,539, forward strand.
CCTGAAGTATGAAGGTCTGCAAGAGACAGTTAATGGCCTGAGGACTTGGCCAGAGGAGTCGTGTGCGGCTCTCAGCTATGTGCCTGAAAGAACTGGTAGTCAGAAGGACCAGTGTCTATAGCAGCAGTGTTCCTAAAGAGTAGCCAGGTGGGCTAGTATTTTCATTTGGGCTGTGTGTATTTTACTGGAGAAGAACCCCTGCATAGGAAACCTTATGTTGGACTTTTGTTTTGCCTTTCCTTTTAATAAAAGTGGGCTACCAAGCCCTGAAAATAGTTCCTGACTGGCGTGAACTCACTTGAAAACGCATCTACTACTGAGCTAGACATCCCCAAATATTACAATATATATATTCATTATATATCAACCTTTAGTTTAGCTTCAAGTTTTAGAATTTTTCCCGCATTTAACTTTCTGTAGACAGTTCTTCTTATGCATTAGGAGACCAGCAATGATAAATGACATGTAACCAGTAATATATAATTAGAAGAAGGGACTAATTACTGGAATGATGGAGAGGCAAAACACAGAATGATGCTACCCATGGTTTAGCAGCAGGCATTTATATTTTCTGTGAGGTCATCACAAACCATACACATATTAAAGTAAAAACTAGAAGGAATTTTAGTGTGACATTATTTCTGACTCAGCAGACCACAGAAGAAGGCAATGAGCCATGCATAGAAAATGTCTAGTGAATGTGCAGATTTCAGCTTTTCCATTACTCATAATGCATATGCATAGTTAAAAGTGTGATGTTCTGTAAAGTTATAGACATCAGAGGTCAAGTATCTTAACTTAATAAGCTGACAAAATCAATTCATTTACTTGACTGTAACTGTAAAGTAAAATAGATTTATGTTCTGTGCTGCTTTGCTGTATGGTGGAGTAACTTCCACTAAACTTTACTAGGATTTGCCTTTGGTGACAAATTTTACTGCTGATCATATACAGTGTTACAGTGTAAGTATAGCTTTCAATGTATACACACACACATACTTCAGCTGACAGCAATCAACCAGCCATCAACAACTGGGCTCGAACATCTGGTAACTGTATGGACACAACTGTGCAAACACTACCAACATGGAAGACAATTACATGTACAATTGCTTCTGTTTAAGTGTTTAAGGCCTGAGATGAGCTTAGGGAATTCCAGAAGCTCAAAGGTTCACAGAGGTTACAGAGTTTAGGAAATGACACTAACATGTACAAGAGGATATGCACACAGTTACTTGTCATATTTATAACAGCACACTATGCAGTTCATATCCTACTGACAAATCATTCAGGAACAAGACAATGTCATCCATACCAATAAAAATATATTGTATTGTATAATGGCTAATATATATATATATATATATTTTTTTTTAATGCTTTAATTTATTTTGTTTCATCACATTTGTTATGTTGAACCAATTAGTTTTTCGAAATTCGTTTTGTATCTTCGGCATCATTCATTTTGTATATTCGTTGGTCTGGGAGGATTCAAAAAATATTGGGTTTTTTTTCAGAAGTTTGTTATATATTTTGGGTGGTTTTGATATTCATATATCGAAACTATTTGTTTGGAAGGATTAAATATTTTCAGACTCAACAGAATAAATAATGCAAAATTCAGCGGCTCCGACTTTTTCAAACCTAAGAATTGCATTAGACTGTGGAACTGAACTGACTGACCATGAATATTACAAATTAAATTTAAATAACAAATTTACTTGAATTTGAATTAGCAAACAAATTGAAAATTGAATCAGCAGTCACAAATATTCATGGCTAGGGTATAAAAGATGTTTTGACTTTAATACTGCTTGACCACAACTCCAGCACTAACCATTACCTGAGTAATCATAAAAAGACACAAGATGGAGTTTATTGGCCATAGCATCCTTTTATTAACAAAATATAACTAACATATTAACATTCAGTACAGTACGCAAATTGGAGCTTCACGGTCCTTGTGGGCATCTATTTCAAGTACCTTGCCTAACAATTGAAGATTAGGCATCCAGCCACAAAAACTCTGACTTGGAGAGAAACAAATACTCGCAGATACCACCAAAAAGAAAAACAGGAGCCGTACCCAAGATGGGTCCCTATAAATATATATATTTTGCCCATAATTGCTGATGCACACATGTGCGGTGCGGATTGAAGCTCAGGTTTACATCAGGTTCAGGACAGGATTAGGGCAGGATTTTATCCTGCTCACGCATATTTTAGAAACGGTTCCCATAGAAGTCAATAGCCTGCAATCTGCACCTGAACCTGAACACTGCTCAAAAATCGTACAAGACTTTTTTCAGACCGCACTGAATCCACACCATCACTGTACCAGACATATGTGAACAGGCACCATAGGAAGCAATGTTATTTCACATGTCATGAGGATTGGATGAGGTTCAAACCTCATCCAATCTGCATATATGTGAACCGGCACTTAAAAGGACCTTGCCAGCTGCCGTGACATAACCACACACAATCCTGTTCCAACACCACCTACTAAAATTAACCCAAATACCGAAGAAGAAAGAGAGGGTGGAAAGTTGTCCCAATGCAAGCTCTCCTTTGACTGAGAACTTCCAAAGACCCTCCTACAGATCAACTTTTGCAGCCCTACAGCTTTATCCCTCCCCACCTAGCTAGTTTCATTTGAATCCTGTTAACTTTTAACCCATCAGAAGACCCCCTCTTATGCCAAACCCCTTTTAACATAGCAATATTGGCCCTGCATCTATGTAAATGTAAGACGTGTACCGGGGTGGGCTCCCCAGGATACAGTGAAGTCACGAACGAGGAAAGCAACCCCAACACCAGCTTTTGTCACAACAGAATTTTACTTAGATGTGGCAAATAAACAAAACCACAAATGCTGGAACATACAATAAATTTACATACAACCAGCCCAAAGGCTGAGACCCTTGTGCTGCACAGCACGGCGCCTTCTGATGGATGAAGGTACAAAGTGTAGTAATTTACCTACTGGCGGGCACAACTAAGCTGCCACACCTTACCTGTTATTACCCTAAAAGAGCAGGAATCAGTGTATGGGTGTATGGTATGGGCTAGCCAGCGGTGCAGCACAACAGCTTACAATCTTACACAAATCTACAGCATTCCCCCTCCCCTCCCATAACTGGTCCTGTAGCACGTGCCTGAGTATTCCTTCTCAGCAAAACGCCAGTCTGGCTTGAGTTTGTAGGATTTTATCAGCTCTCCAATGTGAATTGTCACTTTAAGTTGTGGAGTGGATTCTCAGATCACACAGCCCCCCTTCTCTCTCTCAAGCATGGCTGCTCTCCTCTCCTTTTCCTGTTCACTTCCCAAGTCTAAAACCCCACCTCTTCATGAATATAGAAATCTCTATGCAGTCTGAGGCTGTGTTAGAAAAAACAGTGACATCTTGTGGCTAAAGTGCAGAATGTCAGTCAGAACGTTTTTAATTTACTTCAATTAGTGTTCAAACAATGAAAGCTGTTTCCCCATCTCGCATAAACCTTCAAAATTGTTCCTTTATTTTCACAGAAACTAACATAAGCACACAGCTAGAAAATATAGGTAGAACTGTTCAGATATGGGTCCTGTGTATAATGTAATGGGCACAGAGTCAGTTGTACTGTCTGCATCCCCTTTACTTCCTAGGATGAACTATTGCTTGACAAATGTTTAATTATTAGGATGTCACCATTTAACATGAATGTAAAGCCCAAGCATATTAATTTAATTTAGTTTTGGATAGAGAGGTGGGGGTAAGAACCCCTGTCAAGCTTTTATTGTTGTATTTGTACCTGATTGGAAGATTTGCACTCTTTTGTCCTGGTGAGTTGTCATAGGTTCATAAGAATGAAAGATGAGCAAAATTCTTTCACTAGAGACAGCTGTTCAGATCCAACTGTGTAGGAAGTGAGTATCCCTTTGGTTTGGTTGTACTGTTTTGATACGGGAAAATAATGGAATTCTCCCATATGGGATACAGGCATAAAAAAACAGGGTGTTATCTATTCCCTATCTTATCTAAAACAGAAAGAAGTGGTTTAATCAACTACTATTCAACTTTAATCACTTTTAGTTTTAATAGCCTACTAATCAACTGTTGGTCCAGGAATCAAACTGATTTCCATTACAGGTAATTGCAATGTTTTGTGGATCAATATAAAAGGTCTACCATCACATTTCACAAAATATTCCCTCCAAACAATCACTGAACAATGAGCCTCACATAGAGACATAAAAAATTCCTTTGGAGTCAGATTTCGTCATGTTGAATTGTTAATGATAACACCCCAACACCCTTTTTACTTGAGAGAAAGGATCTTCTCTTGAATCAATCAACTTCCCTTTATAAAAATAATCTTAGAACACTTAAAAAAATTCTAGAATGACAGTTTATTTTTACTGTTCAGTACACATGTTGCCCATGTACAGATGATTAATTTAAACATCTTCATTGGAAAAGTCAGAAAACTGACCTTTCTATGGGCAGCACAGAGAGAGCACTTTTACTTGTTTTTATATATGGAGCCAGGTAACAGCTATTGTCTCATGGGTTTCCTTGTTGTGCAAAAATAAATAAACATGGTGCAGGGCATACAAACATGGCGGACCTCACACAGACATATATTACCTAGGGCACTCGTTCTCAACCCTTTTCTAGTTCTAACTCATTGATGAAGCTTCAGATGTTCATAACACACAGCTGGGGAGAAGAGGCTTGATGGGGACTTTAATATTTTGCATATTTGTTCTTGATTCGTAAATAAGAACTCTGTATTTTTCTTATGACAGCTTTCCTTTATACCATATAGGCCCTTGAAAATTTATGTTTTTTTTAAAGCATGCCTTTTTATTTATCCACACTACTGCCCACTGGCTTCGTAAAGAAGGATGGCACAGTATAATGTGATTGTTATGAATAGTGTAGAGCTCTACTCTGACAATATCAACATATCTCCAAATATCACATTTTCACTCCTGATAAGATAATGGTAATGTCCTTAACTGTTTAGCTGGATATAGAAACTTTCCAACACTTGAGTAAAGGAAGATTTGTTTGTTTCTTCCCACTACTTTATTAGCATGATTCTTGGTGAGACTGGTATACTTTACATAAGAATGTATGACATTGTTCTGTCCTTCAATATCTTGTGTAGGCTAACTACATAGAAAAGCATGTTTACACCCAAGTGACTGTAATCCAATCTCAGTGATGCTATCCACTGGGATATTATTAGATTAGAAAAAAAATGGATCATTAATAAAGTAAGGTCCAATATAAACATGTAAAGCTGGCAATACACTAGTCGATTCTGGATAAAAATTTTATCTAAATGTTTATTTGAACATTCGTACAAAAATTCTCAGTACATTTAATAATTTGACGACTGTTGTTTGAAAATACTTAAAAATGTAATTTGGCTTTAGCTTCTTGCCACCCACATAATGCATATGAGTGTCAGCAAAGGGCTTTAATGCCCAAGCGCCCAACATATGCATCCATGGGCAGCAGAGGTTTCTGTACTGAGAGCATGTTCACTGCAAGCTTCCAGCACAAAGACAGCTACCAGACTCTAGTAGTTGTCTTTGAAAGTTAGGTCTCTGTGGTGGACATTCGCAGTGAGCATGCTTTCTGCACAGAAACTTCTGCTGCCCATAGATGCATATGTTGGGTGTGTTAGTGTTAAAGCCGCTGAAGACTGGACTGGAGCTGCTTCAGAATAGGTAAGAATACAAATGATTTCTTTACAGGTTTAGCTTGAACAGTCTTAAAATGGGGGTGAGAGTTGGTTTGGTATTAGTTAGATTTTGACTGGAATGTCACTTTAATTCTTCTACCCAAAAAAAGCCCTCTCGTGAATGGACATGGCCAAATCTATTGCACTGCATTAACATGCTAAACTGCATTGGGTTAGGGTTAAGGCAGCCCATTCATTTTATCGGCAGCCTAATGCAGTAAACAGACCACAGTGCATGTAGAATTTACTCAGCACAGACTTTTGGCAAAGCACTGCTCTTGGGCAAGGTGTGTTGGGATGTAATTCAGAATTAATAAATGGCATCACATCTGAAACAGTGTGTGTAGTGTGCATTATTGAGCATTGCAGTAACGGCAGCCTGGCGGTGTGAATGAGCCCTTAAAATCAGCTCCAAGCTGTTAAGAAAAGACATCCTGCAAGTTCAATAAGGTCAGACTGCCAGCCATGACAGAGACAAATAACTGCTTGCAGGAGGGAATTCCTAGACTTATAGATAGTCAATCCTAGAGAGCCATTTAGTACTGGACAATTCAGGGTCATTGAATTTAAGTAACCTAGAACGCACATGGAATTCTGTAACAATAGCCTAAAAGGACACACAAGTGAATTGCATGAATATGAATATATATATATATATATATATATATATAGATATACTGTACACAATATATACAGGTATGTATATACCTATTATTTTATACATTGTCTTTTCATGGCTTGTAATATAATGACATTACAAGCTTCTTTTGGGTTCACAAACTGGCCAAACATAAGAGCATCCTCAAGAAGTACACCAGTCTATTGCTGTTTTGCAAAATTAAGGCCATTCCATTCATAATTTATGCGAGTGCCAAGAAATTGAATATTTCATACAGTCATTGCCCTCTTCTAGAGCAATGGTTCTTAACCTTAGTGAAACCAAACCAGAGCCTGGTAAATTCTTTCACAACCTTCCATGCCCCAACAGTAAAAAACACGTTTTTACAAAATATGTATTAAAAAGTAGTAATTAGTAAAAATATGAGCTACTTTAAATTAAAGACATAATGATCACCAATGTAACAGGGGAATGTCCTCCGGCCACCAATGTAATGGGGGTATTTACAATGAACACCAATGTAATAGAACCATTTACACTTATCACTAATGTAATGGGGAAATTTACAGTGGCCACCAATGTAATGGGGAATTTATACTGATCACCAGTGTAACTGGGGTATATACAATGAACACCAATGTAAAGGGGCATTTACACTGATCATTAAATTAACAGGGGATTTTGCTTTGATTACCAATGTACTGTCAGTGACCACCAATGCCTCCAATGAAATTGTGGTCAATGTTAATGACCCCATTAAATTGGTGGTCAGTGTGGATGCACAGACATTTAAAGGCTAGGTTTTCAGCTTTATGTTTGTCGATTGTCATCAAGCCACAGCTAGGCTGGAGAACCACTGTGGTAGAGAAAAAGCCAAACTGAATATAAACAGGATAGAAAAATTAGAAGCTTCAAATGCAGAAATGTGCAAGCAGATAAGTACATAAGAATCAGCAGTTTGAGCAACAAACACTGGGTGTAGGTACTATTCTTCACTATCATTGGCACAGTAGTGCTTGTTTTTCTGAGACCCCTCATCCATGACATAGTTTTTTTTTACGTTTTGATTCTGCCAGTAAGTATGCAATTTTCAACTTCCTTTAAAGTGGTATTAAAGTCTTTTTATATGTTTTCCTACAAGTAAGCCTTTAATAAGGCTTACCAGTAGGTAGTGTAAATATTTATTTATTACAGGTATTTATATAGCGCTGCCAGTTTTACATATATATTATACATTCACATCAGTCCCTAACCCTCAGGGGGCATACAATCTAAAGTCCCTAACAAACATTCTTACATACACATACTGGGGACAAATTATACAGGATCCAATTAACCTACCAGCATGTCTTTGGAGTGTGGGAGGAAAGCGGAGGAAACCCACACAGGCACAGGGAGAACATGCAAACTCCAGGCAGGTGGTGCTGTGGTTGGGATTCGAACCAACGACCCTTGTACTCCTAGGCGGAAGTGCTAACCATTTAGCCACTGTACTGCTTAAACATGCACCATTTAAGAGATATTTACTTTAGCAGAGCTGGTGATGTCACTGGGGCATGTGCACTGTGCTCTCAATGGATGGCGTGTCGTCCATTGAGAGAGCTGTACCACGGCCGAGACTCCTGCGTGCATGTGTGAGAATGACAACACTGCATCTCGGCCAGTCAAATGGCCGCAGCCTGTGATTTCGGAAGAAAGACCGGGTGAAGATAGAAGCCCCGGGGAGCCTGACAGCGCTCCCCTGGAGGGCTTAGTTTTCAGGTAAGCCTTTCATAATGTGCTAAGATATAAAATTTTGCATGCCTGTGAAATGGCAACAAACTACAATACCTTCATAGGTAGTTCTTTAAAGCGGTAGTAAACCACAGACAAAAAAAAAGTCCCCTGCAAGGTAATGTCATAATGTGCTAGTATGCATTGCATACAAGCACAATATGTAAAACGTACCTTAAAACAAAACCCTCCAGTGGCATGCTATCATTGCTGTAGAGGCTTCCATCTTCACCAGTCTTCCTTCTGGGTTCGCAAGCTCCGTCCTTCTTACTGGCCGGCCACGATGATGTTACTCCTGTGCATGCGTGCAGGAGTCCCGAGCCACGGCACACAGCTCTGAAGGAACGGTATGCCGTTTCTTCAGAGCGCATGCACCAGATTAAATGAAGATAGCATGTTCAGGAGATATTCATTTTACCTACGGGTAAGCTTTATTATAAGTTTACCTGTAGATAAAATTAAAAAACAGAGTTTACAACCACTCTAAAAGCCTTTACAGGTTACCAATTTAGAGTCAAACATGAGATCTGATTCTAGAATTATTGTTCTCACTCGATGATACCGATGATGATACCGATGATACCGATGATACCTCACCTCATTTACATATGCAGGGAGGTCCTACTGGCATGTTTGCATTTGCGACTGAGCACTGGGGGACGGGTACTTTACTTTTTTTTTTTAAATTTACTTTTTTTTTTTTTGCAAGCTGAAAGAAGTATATCACCTTTGCTTTTATTTATTCTTGTTAATTTCCACAGTAAGGTTGCTTTATAATATCCTCATATTCAGATTGTTATATATGTTTTTAATTGTTGTAAATGGAAGATTCTTTGATAAGAGCAGTTATTTAACTAAAAGAATGTTGTGACATTGAAAGTTTATTAGTCTCAGTTTCTGATCAAGTTAATGCTATCTTGGTGAATAAAAGTGTCAGTTGGGATAAAAATCATGAAAGCTCAGAGTGATTTTATCATTATTGTATACTGTATGTACAAAATTCCTCTCTACAAATTAAGGTGTCCTTAAAGGATGTCTTTCTCTACTCTAAAATGAGTTCTAAATAAATCACAGGTTAGCACTGGACTGTGACTGGTTTGAACAAGCTGTAAATGGTAAAATCAGATCATTTTGTTTGTTCTCTTTTAATAGAGGTAACATGTAGAATGTTGAACTGTTCTAGCATGTGTCTTTGGCTAAGCTCTACAATAACAGCAAGACAACAAATGAGCCAGGTCAGTACCGGAAATCACCCGCAGTCTAGGCTGCCAGAATTCTCACCATTCAAACATCCATGAACTCCACTTGAGCTAATTTATCCTTACTCTGACAGCTATATGACCACTTTTAATAGTGCACACTGTATTTGGTGAACAGCCTAGTACAGATGTTGAGATGTACAGCCCATGTACTGTAAGAAACTAGACTGATGTAAAAAATAATTTACAAATCTATGAAGATGTTTGCTTTGTTAGGACTAAGGATGTACACTTGATAGTATTTTAGAGCACGTTTTAAAGGCTAAGTTTGCCTTTTATAAAAAAAAAATAATTGGACCTATTTTTACAGGTAAACAAAGTGCATGTATTATTTTTTTTACACTGTGGCCTGTAAGGCATTGAACCCGAGGGTGCAATGCCAGGCTCCCTGGGCGGAGCCTCCCTCTGACATCATCGTGCTGTCGGCCATCTTGGAAACGGTTTATGTGAATGCTTTTAACTGTTCTACAGCTTGTAAGTAGGATTTCATGTGCGCAAATAAAGAAGTTTTTGATACGTATTGCAATATGAGAGGCATGTTTTTTTTTCTTTCATGATCTCATTTGACACTACTCTTTGAATCCACATTCGAGTTGGAGATCTGGAAGATCCATGTTCTTGGCATGACATGGAGAGCCTGCTAGCGCTCTATATTCTAATGCTGGTTGGGACCCCCTATAATTAAGAGTCTCCATTTCTGGTAAGCCTCCATTTGATTATTTGGTGGTGGTATACACTTTGGTGACCATTTGAAGGAAGACTATCCATATTTGCACCTACAGCATTGTTTATCATCACTGATTGTGGAGTTTTTTTATTTTTATATGGACTTTATTATATGTCTATATGGACAATTAGTTATTGCTTTGTTGTTTTGAAGTTATTACACAGTTTTTTATGTGAATTTGTGGTGAATACATTTTGCACAGCATTATTCAATTCATCTTCAACCTTGATCACCTTTCAAATGTATGAGGGTTTTCATAGTGCATATGTATGGTATATGATATTTCAAGGTTAATTTGACCCTATTTCACCGTTTGTTATGCACACTTATGATTAGTGTATTTACATAGTTTAAATTTATTCAACTGTTTTATTTTCATTCTTGATCGCCTTTCAGAGGTGTGAGGGTCTTGATAGTGCATATGTATGCTGTGTAAAGGTTCACCTAGCGCAGTATCCATTTGAATTAATGCCAGGCTTCTGCAAACTCTTAGTCAGCTGTCAGCCGGTACCTCCCATATGGGCAGACAGTTCCTGAATAGCAGTGTAGCACTACTCCCTTAGGAGTTATTTTCGGGCTCCCTGTCATTTTGGACCCCTTTCTGAAAGCCCAACCCCTGCTGACACCACAGGATTCTTTTGACCAGAGTAAATAACCACCAGAAAGTAGACTCACACACAAATTAGAGTAAACTGATATGAGGTTTATATTAAACTTCAATTTTAGCTTGGTTACAGTACAAAATGATATTGGTACATGTAATGGCAATTATTACTCTTAATAACTCTAAGCAAAGAAACAACACATACAGCAGTTGTCACTTCCCTGTGAGAAGTACTAGCAACAATTGAACTAGCTCACTGTGGACCCTCAGAATCTGATGGCAAGGTTTAAATTTGAGACAGAAGGAGCTCTTTGACCAAAGTAGTCAATGTCCCTTTAAATGCAGTGAGGATTCTTTTGCGCGCTCGTTGGGGCCCAGTTGGTGCACAAGTAAAAAGTGATATAGGTGACAGTTCCCTAAAGGATTAACATGAGGAGAGGAAGAAGAAATGGCAAGTACTTTCCCTTTAAGTGGCACTTGACTTGGATGTTGTCCCCTTTTTATGCAATGAGGAAAAAAAGGTCAGTTTTAGGGAAATAAAGTGTCAAACTGGCAGTAGGGCTTGTTAACTAAGGGCAACTCCGCTCTGGGCTGCAGTAACCAATGGCAACGGTATTAAAAGTTCCTTTAAGTAGGCCAATGGTTAGGGGGGCATTGGTGTGAACTGGCCCGCAGAAGGCATTCACAGCGGTCAGCTCTGATGATTGGACTATGCTGCAAATGTGATCAACAGTAGCAGTTGTGGGAACTAGGCAGCAACATGTGTTAACTGAATGCAATGTCTGGAACTATGTGTAGGAAAAGCAGCAGATATGAGGAGAATGTCAGTGTTCTCTTGTTTAACTGGTGTATGGGACTCTCTCACCCAAACAGTGGCTTCCAGCTTCTCCTTGCTGTGTCTCTCTGTCAGCGGATGGGAACCCCCACAGGTTCTCCAGCCTCACTTGCAGCGTTCCATCCTGTTACCGTGCTTCGGGTCACCTACTGGCAGACTGTCTCACTGAACAGTCTGGCAAGGCTGGTGGTCAACGACTCCTCCTTGCCTCTCCTCTTTCTAGCTCTGCGGTCTGGTCTGGTCTGGTTCTCCAGCAGTCAGCATAACCTTCTCTCTGCTTCTCCTCTCCAGCTCTCTCCCCTCTCACTTCCTGTTCATGTTCCCAGATTTCCACATTTATCTGCCCCTGCCCACACGCCACGGCTTCTGAGAAAAATGTAGCCCCCCCAATTAGCAGCCTTCTAACAAAGTCCTGCAGTTCAGCCTATAAGATTCATAAAGCTTTTACCAGAGTGAGTGTCACTAAGTTCCAGGATACTGCCAACTTGTGTCTGTTTCAACATCCTACAACTGACATTGCAGCAGGGCGTTGCAGCAGGAAGAATCAATCAACTCACCAGCATCCTCACAGTTTATTGAGAACCACAAGCCACCAGCAGAGCCTCACATGGCTGCACTATTTTTAAATTCTGACAGTGGGTGCAGGGAGAGGATCCCTCACCTGCTGTCACAGGGAGGGGAGAATCGGGAGCAGGGCTGGTGCTAGACTATTTTGCGCCCTAGGCAAGCCTAGCTACTTGCACCCCCCAAAAAAAATGTTTTAAAAACAGTACCAAATATTAACTGTATCTGTAGTTGGCAGTGGCAGGTTGACAGTTTCAGTGAGTGGAGGATGATGGATCCACACTTTGACAGATCCCAGGCTGAAATTCCCCAGGCAATGGGGGGAGATAAAACACTGGCAGCAGGCAGCTGAACTGAGCGATCATGGAGGAATGATCCTTATCTGCAAAACCAAAATTCCCCAGCAAACTTTCCAACTTGTTAACACAAATAGTAAAATTAAACAGTTTCAGCATTTTAGTAAAAAACAGATTTTTTTTTTTTACATTTGCAAGTACACGTGAAGCCATGCTGTCCTGCAAAGTGTGGTCCATTAGTCAGAACTTTCCAAGTTCCCAACAAACAAATTAATATCTTGATGCAAAAAATTATAACATAAAAATGGACTATCCAAAATTCAAGACTATCTAAAAACAACAGTATACTTAACTGATTTCTGGACAGTCATTTCTATTATATGGTAAAGCCAACACTTAATGCCTTTTTTTTCACCTGGTGATGCAGCCAGTAGAATGTTTACTGTTTTAAGGTGGCTTCACTCTTTGGACAGCAGCATTGTCAACCTGTGGAGGGGTAGTGTTAGGTTGGCCATAGATGGAGCTTTTTTTTTCAACAGCCAGAGGGCTGTTTAACCATTTGCCGCCCGGCCAATGGCCGTTTGGCGGCTGCAAAAGCGCTTCAGCATTCAGCACGCCATTTGGCATGCTCCCGCACATGCGCAGTTCGCGCGGTTGCAGAGCCGCGCAGCGGTGCGATTTGTCACCGGCCGTGTACCTCGGACACGGCCGATGACAGATCTGAGTACCGGCCCCTGTTGCTGGTACCATGTGACCTGCTGTGACCAATCATGACAGTTGTATACAATGGATGGCTTCATTCATGCTATCCATTGTATACAAGTGTTTCTAGTTGTGAATGGTCACAGCTAATCACATGCACATGTCATGTGATTAGCTGTGACCAAATTACAGCTAAGCACAAAAAAAAAAAAAAAAAAAAAAACCTGAAGGAATCGATTTCATTCAGGTAAATGCTTGCTTATAGCAAAGTAATTCTTTGCTATAAGCAAATTGTGTAAAAAAAAACAAAAAAAACTGATCACTTCCCCAAAGTAGTACAATGTTACTATGGTAACATTGTACTACTTTGGTCATAGTAAAATATGAAAAAAAAATCATAAAAAAAATGTAATAAAAAATTAAAAATAATAAAAAAAAAATATATATATATTTTTTTTTTCATACTGTCACCAGTCAGTGTCCCTGTTCACCGCCATGTCAGTTATATGATGATGCTGTACTGTACTGGTGACAGTATGTAAAAAAAAAATAGTGAAAATAATTTTTTTACTTTTTTCATTTTCCGAAAAATTATGACAAAAAAAATACAACTTCAAAAAACTCGCATTCCTCTTATGAAGTACGTCGGACTGTCTACTCTGCAAAAAGGGGTCATTTGGGGGATATCTGTACTATTCTGACATTCTTGGACCTCAAGAAATTAGATTGGCTGTCGGTACTTCAGGATTGATCAATTTTCAGATCTATACCATAGTTTGTGAACTCTATAACTTTCCTACAAACGGAATAATACATCCTAATTTGGGTTATTTTCACCAAAGACATGTAGCAGAATACATCTTGGCCTAAATTTATGAAGAACAATTACTTATTTGTAAAATTTTATAACAGAAACAAAGAAAAATGTGTTTTTTTTCAAAATGTTTGGTCTTTTTTTGTTAATTTAGCAAAAAATAAAAACCCCAGCGGTGATTAAATACCACCAAAAGAAAGCTCTAGTTGTGTGAAGAAAATGATAAAATTTTAGTTTGGGTACAATGTTGTATGACCGCGCAATTGTCATTCAAAGTGTGAGAGCGCTGAAACGTGAAAAATGGCCTGGGCAGGAAGGTGTAAAATTGCCCGGTATTGAAATGGTTAAAACAAAATTATCAGATTTCCCCATCCACACAAGCGAGGTGGATGAAGGAATCCTCCCCTCTGTGCCATTGTATTCTGACAGTGGGACTACTTTGCTGTCAAAATACACTAATCAGCAGCTGTATCCCACTGGTTGAAGCCAGCTGGTCAAGAAAGTTTTTCCAACATTTCTGTTCAACTGAAGTAGATCTCTAGATCAACTTATATGGATTGAAATTCAGCTGGTCCCTGCTGCCCAAATTTCAATCTATCTATGATCAACTGTAGAAGCACTGGCAGAGTTGACTAATAATTTAAAACTGAGCTACAGCTAATGCTTTTTAATCTGTTAGAGCAACAGTTTTTTTTTTTTTTGGAATAAAGGTTGTTACATAAATAAAAGCTGAGCATTGTAAGCACCCCTGTCGATGGTAAAGAGGTATTAACCAATTCCCGCCCAGCCTATAGTAAAATGATGGCGAGGTGAGCCTCTCGTCGATCTGGGAGGGCGTCAAATGACATCCTTCCCGGATTGTGCCTTGAAGGTGTCCGCAGGGCAGCGCTGTGGTGAGATCTGTCACTGGCTGTGTACCTCGGACATGGCCGATGACAGATCTCTGTACCGGCCCCATTGCCAGTACCATGTGACCTGTTGTGACCAATCACATCAGGTCACGTGACAGTTGTAAAAAATGGATGGCTTCCTTTCATGCCATCCATTGTATACAAGTGTGTCTAGCTGTGAATGGTCACAGTGATCACATGCACAGGCTGGGCCAATCACAGCCCATCTGTGTCATTTAATTAGCCATGACCAATCACAGCTAATCACAACAAAAAAACCCTGAATGAATCAATTTCATTCAGTTAAATGCCTGCTTATAGCAAAGAAATTCTTTGCTATAAGTGATCAAATTGTGGAAAAAAAAAAATACCGATCACTTCTCCAAAGTACTACAATGTTACTATAGTAACATTATACTACTTTGGTCATTGTGTAATATGAAAAAAAATGTAATTAAAAAAATAAAAAATAAAATGAAAAAAAATTATTTTTTTTTTGTACTGTCACCAGTAAGTGTCCCTGATCACTGCCACACCAGTTATATGATGATGCTGCTGTACTGCACTGGTGACAGTATGTAAAAAAAAAATTGTGAAAATAATTTTTATAATTTCTTCATTTTCCAAAAAATGCTGACAAAAAAATTGCAACTTCAAAAAACTCACCATGCCTCTTATGAAATATGTTGGACTGTCTACTTTGCAAAAAGGGGTCATTTGAGGGATATCTGTACTGTTCTGACATTTTTGGGCCTCAAGAAATTAAATTGGCTGTCAGTACTTCAGGTTTAATCAATTTTCAGATATATCCCATAGTTTGTGAACTCTATAATTTTCCTACAGACTAAATAATAAATACTGATTTGGGTTATTTTTACCAAAGAAATGTAGCAGAATTCATCTTGGCTTAAATTTATGAAGAACAATTATTTATTTGCAAACTTTTATAACAGAAACAAAGAAAAACGTGTTTTTTTTCTCAAAATATTCAGTCATTTTTTGTTAATTTAACAAGGAATAAAAACCCCAGTGGTGATTAAATACCACCAAGAGAAAGCTCTAGCTGTGTGAAGAAAATTATAACAATTTTGTTTGGGTACAATGTTGCATGACTTTGCAATTGTCATTCAAAATGTGAGAGCGCTGAAACCTGAAAATTGGCCTGGGCAGGAACGGGGTAAAAGTGCCTGGTATTAAAGTGGTTAAAGTCTGCTGAAAAAATATTTTGAAAAATTTGCACCCTGTGCAGTTATGCCATGATGTGGTAGCATGCACTGAATATTAGCACATTATGACAGACTTACTTGTCAGACGAAGCCCTCAGGTGCTGTGGTGGCACCGCTCCCCGTCACATACCTGGTAGAGGCCAAATTGATAAGAGGGTTCTTATACCTCCTGTCCTGTTTTGGCCCCCGAGAGTGATGATAGGGTTAAACTGGACATGGAGTAGCACAGATGCCTGTAGAAAGTTCTGGCCAACAGAAGAACTGGGTGTTGTGGCGAGGCAGAAGCTGAAGAGCAGGAAACTCATGCCAGATGTCATCACAGGACTTGCGGGAGCAGGAGACAGGAATGTAGTCAGGAGCTGAGGTCAGCAGCAGAGAAGATACAGATTCAGGAGACAAGAGCATAAACAGGAGTCAGACCAAGGTCAGTTTCAAATAAGCAGGAGTTAGGCCAGAACAGTAAGCAGGCTGTGGATTGAAGTAATAAGCCAGGAGGAGTCAAAATACGACGATGCCAGAAGCCTTATTTTACAGAGAGCCACAGGTTGCAATACAAATGCAAGTCTGGACCCTGTGCAGGGCTACCTGCCTGTATGTCGAGTGCCTGTGCAGTGACCTTGACTTTGCCTCACCTGCCTCCAAGGCTGCCAAGGTGGGTAAAGGTCAGTGAGAGCTGGGGGGGATAGGCAGTTGGGAATTATGTGGCTGTTTCCCAAGAGTTAATGTTTGATTTCTCCTCCTCTGTGCCTCATGCATTGTATCATGGGGCCAAGCTGCCCTTGTGCTCAGCAGCTTTTCCTTCATCAGCGGGGTTGGTAGACAGTACCAGGGATATGGACACCTCCTTCCCTCCTCACACAGGTTGCCCTTCTGGCTGGATAGCTGAAAATGAGGAACAGAAATAGCAACCCCACAGGTTTTCCATCTCTATTCCTGTGGTAAGTGTCTGTTGACTGACTGCCCTGCTACCATATACTGCTCACTGACTGCCCTGTCATTACATACTGCTCACTGACGTACCATTACATACTGCTCATGGACTTCCCTGCCACCACATACTGCCCACTGACTGTCCGGTCACTACATACTGCTCACTGGCTGACCATTACATACTGCTAACTGACTGCCCTGCCACCACATATTGGCCACTACCCTACCATTACATACTGCTCAATGACCACCCTGCCACTACATACTGCTCACTGCTTTACCATTACCTACTGCTCACTGACTGCCCTGCTACCACATATTGGCTACTACCCTACCATTACATATGGCTAAATGACCACCCTGCCACTACATACTGCTCACTGCTTTACCATTACCTACTGCTCACTGACTGCCCTGCCACCACATATTGGCCACTACCCTACCATTACATATGGCTCAATGACCACCCTGCCACTACATACTGCTCACTGCTTTACCATTACCTACTGCTCACTGACTGCCCTGCCACCACATATTGGCCACTACCCTACCATTACATACTGCTCAATGACCACTCTGCCACTACATACTGCTCGCTGCCCTACCATTACATACTGTTCACTGACCGCCTATGACCATACACTACTCACTGACTGCCCTGCCACTATGAACTGCTCACTGACCAAATGAAACATGAGACCGCTTGACATGAATGAGACTTCCTGTATGCGGATGCATGGGACACTTGTGCTTCATTGTGTGGGTAAATGTGGCTCTCTCACAGGTGTATATTTAGGTATAACCATGTGAATGAAGCCTTGGGCTGGTGTGCCCCAAGATTGTGCATGATTTTAAAGGGTGCCTTGAATGAAAAAAAGCTGAAAATCACTGAAGTAAGCTAATTTTCTTTTTTCTACAACAGGAGCTTTTTTTCTAGAACGGACTTTGGCAAAAGCCAAAAGCAAATGTAAGAATCTATTCTCTCATATATAGAAAATTCACACTTTCCAGTAGCAGTAATAATTTCCAAGATAATTCCTAATTTCCTGCTATACAAAGAAATATATATAAATATATATATTAAACATCTGTCTTTGTTATTTAAAATTACTAAAATTATGTGTCTTGCTAATCAAGTATTCTGATGTTTGGCGGTTTTTCAGAATTCCTTAAGGTAAATGAGGCACAGACAAACAGCAATATTACATGCCTTCATCCACTGCTCTGTAAAAACAGCAAGAACTCTTACAGACCCAGCGCATGTGGCTCGTTACTAGGCAATATTCAAAACATACAATAGTAAGGGATTCATGCAGAAAAATCACACTTTATAAATAAAGTTTTGAAAAAAACTAATCTTGGCTTCTTTCATGGCATTGGCTATATACATTTTAGAAAGATTACAGCATTTTGTAGGATTAATTGGAATGAAGTACTACTCTTAATGTGAATTTGAGACAAAACTAAGATCACGTTAAACATTATGTTAATAATTATTACCTCCACATATGACATATTTTCATGTATTATTCATCACTTATTTTATCCTATGCATTTTTCCACAACTGATATGTGCATTAGTTGTCTAAAAGACAACATTTTTGTATGTTGTCCATCATAGTTCTGTGTTGTCTTTGCAATGAGGAACTGCCTATACTAACAAAATGCTATCATTATCTTATGACTTATATATTCATATATATGTTGAGGATGCTTTAGTGGCATCCTCAACATAAATATGAAGCCAAAACTTTTGTTTTTCATTTTAGACAGAGCTGGGAATGGTTAAAACCCCTATTAGTTTTTTTTTTTTTGGGAGGGGCTTTGTCAACTGTGTCTTGCTGTGAGGTTTCTCTTTACTTCTTGTCTTGTAGACAAAAGACAAAGTGACAAAACATTCTCCAGTTTAGGAAAAACCCCTCCCAGATTTTGTACATTTGGACAAATTTTCCCGCTGGAAGATTCTTAACTTAATTCCTGTTCAGGTGAGAACACAGTATTTAGGATTTTCCCTCACTTTCAGACCAGAACAAATTGAGGGGTTCTAATTCTTACTTGTGCTTTTTCAAAATTTGATTAGATACAGTGGCTAATCTGCAGATTGACCTAATTTTCTGCAATCTTAGACTGGCCATAGGTATTTTTTTTTAAGGCTGTGGGCTTAACAAAAAAAGAGCTAACAGACTCCTCCATCCAAACAAACTAGGTGAAAAGAGGAAAGCTGGAATATTATATTCTGTCAGTGACTTCTGTTGATCAGCATCTGCCCCACTGACCACCAAAAGTGGGACAATTGACTTCTGTTAAACAAGGACTCCACACACTGATTAAAATTTGGCCAGTCCCTGCTGTACCAGCCCAATTTCCATCTGTCTATGACTAGCTTTAGAACAGAATCTGTTAGTTTTTTCTTTAAATTAAAGTTGACAATGCTATACAACATTGTATCTTCAAGCAGAAGAACTACAGTTACTCTATACTCAGTATTTGTATTTTGCATTAGTACAGTCAGAATTTTGTCTTTACTTCAATAGTCCAACATTTTCTATGTCCAAAACTTATAACTTTCCACTGCAATCTAGTAGAATTTCCTTCATTGTGTGTTTGGGGTGTCTTTTCAAACCCGATATTGACAATATTATGTAATTTCGTATGCTGATTTGGGGCATTTTTTATTTCTATTTGAAGTTGAGTGAGCAGTCTAATGGATGACCCATCTCATTGTAAAACATTAAAAAGCTTTGTCACTCATCTCTATTGTCTATGTTCTTTAGCCAGTGATGTTATCCTTGATTAATTATTTCCTTTGGCATAATATGCACAGCTGTAGTTTGGATACATTGATTTTACCTCATTTAAATGTCTACAATCCAGTTATATAAGTGCTGCTTCAATCACTTTGACCCTGTCAAAATAGAGGTTTCCTTTTGTGAATTGCTGGTGAAAATACAAGATAAGAATATCTCATTGTTCTGTAGCTACCTGAAGTGCTCTTTTGTGGAATATGAAATAAAAATCCTGCATGCTCATATTTTCTAAACAAAATGTTTTTATATGTTATCTTTTCAACTATATTGGATAGAGCCATGAATGCATATTTTTATAGTACCATGGACAGGTGTGCATCCAAAACCACTGGATACAGCCTACAAAACAGAATTATATTCAGTTTACTGAAGATCTGATCTGTGGTCATGCTCCATACATTTGTCCATCACCAGTTGACCCAAGTACTCCTTCTAATTCAAATTATTTTTTCATGAATGTTTTCTGGAAAGCCTAAAAGGTATATGTACTTACCTGTCATGTCTAGTCCTCATGACCTAAATTAGCACTCCTCACCCGAGCTGCTTACTTACCTGAGTAGACCAGCTGCATGTCTATTGTGAAGTTGCATCCTTCAGCCAAAATCTTCTTCACCAATGGCCTGCACATTGAGCCTTGATAGACTTGTATAGGTCAATCTCCCAATTTTCTTCAGACTTATGAGAAGGAACTATAGAAGCCTGAGACCTCATTGCAAGGACAATGAACATTATTTTAGCTGAAAGATGCAAATTTTGGGGTAGGCTGCAGCCAGCCTACATGCATAAACTTGGATAAGTAATGAGCTGGGAGCAGGCTATACACGGTTAGCTGGCCACACACGGTTAGAAAATCGTGCAAAGAAAAAAAGTTTGATACGTTCAGTCTTTCGACTTTCGAAACCTTAGTTGGCTAATTTTGATTAACAAAATGCAAAGGTTTAATGTAAAAAAACAAAGTCATATCAAACTTTTTAAGTCAAAATAATCGATTTTCTAAACAGTAATACTGGAATTGATCGAAAACAGTTTGAAAAATCTACAGTGTATGTAACTCCAGAAGTACAAGCAATGAAAAGAAAGATCTTTTTTTAAATACAGTTGGCAAGAGGACGGGTTCACAAAGGTCAAAAAATCTTCACATCATTTACACCGATCTGTGAAAAATGTACCATTTATGTTGTTAACGATTGATAATATGTGGACAATTGGGGGAAATATTTCGATACAGTGATGGTGTTATCACGTGCACGCTTGACAAATCTTTATGAATCCAACCATTTTATTCTAATGATTTTCTAACTGTGTATGACCAGCATTAGTTTTGGTCCAGAGGGCTAGGCAGGGTGGGTGTACTTTATCTGATAATACACTTATCGTTTATTGCTGACTGCAACTTTTTTCATAGCTTTTTAAAAAGGATCTGTATGGGCAGGAAGGCATTTACTTCCTACACAAAACTAGAGAATCCCTAAATGGTAATTTAGGTAATGGTAAAGCACGTTGTAATTTAAACCATTTTTAAGGAACATGGAAACATAGTGATCACAGTTACACCTGTTATTATTTGATGCTATACTTAGATCACATATTTTAAATTATAACAGCTAGTCTGCTATTAAAAGCAGCAGGGCTTAAAAGCTGCAAATCCATGTATTGATGTCTAGACACCACAATCCAGATGTAACATGTTTAACATTCAACTAGGTAATTTAAGGTCTGTTTCAGATTTGCCACTAGTGGATAAAATAGTTAAGTGCTAGTAACAAATTCCTCTTTTTCCAATGAAAGTGATATAAAATTATATAATTAGGGGATAACATGCTTTTGATTTCTTTATTAGTAAAAACATCTTTTTCACACTTGCTTATAGTGGACTTTGTATCAAAACAATGGAGCTGCCATCCACAGATAATAAAAATGCTTGTGGAAAGGCAAAAATAAAAATCTGAAGAAATAAGTAAAAATTCTCACCATGCACCCTGACTCCCATTGCACTCACCTAGATGAGGATGGCATCCAGGTTCCAGGATTAGCCTTGTTCCAAGATTGTGCTCTGGGTGTAAGGCAACCTTCTAGCACTGGACTACAAAAAATACAATTCTGACTGGGTGCTTCTTAATGCCTGTTACTAGAAGTGGGGTGAAGCTTTTTTTTTTTTATAACACTTTTGACATTTCTTATTTTGAAATGCATGGTTTATTGGACTCCCATGTTCCCTTTTGTATGAACATTTACAACTGACTTTCTATTAAAGTATACCTGTCACTAGTACTATATGAAATGTATGACTTTTAGAGCCTACTGTAAAGCACCTTGTATTAAGGTTTCAACTTAGTGCTCCAGACTAGAGATGAGCGAAGAAATGAAAAATTCGATTCGACTGATTCGGCGAATTCGTGGACAATATTCGATTCGAGTCGAATAAATTCGCTGTGAATTTAACTTAAAAAAGGGTGTTTCTAGGCTTCAGAGAGACTTAATATTAGTGCAGAACACTGTACCTTTAATTTAAATGCCCTTGGAGTCTGCTGGGGAAGAGAAATAATACTGTCAGTCAGTATGACATGCAGATGAGTGCCGTCGATCTTAGAATCACCGCACACTTCACTCATTTGGGCAGTCACGGGGCCAAAACCAGAGTGTGGAGCCACAGTGTGGCGGTGGAGGCAGCAGCAATGGGAGGCCATACAGCACCCTATGACAAAAATGGAAACCACCAGCAGTGTGAGGAGACCTGAAAGTGGCACATGGCAGAGTGTGGCGATAGAGACAGCAGCAATGGGAGGCCGTACAGGGACCCATGACACACTCTGGACCTGGCAGCAGCATGAGGAGGCGGTACAGGGGCCCATGACAGATTACGGGCCTGGCAGCAGCATGAGGAGTCGGTACAGGGGCCCATGGCAGATTACGGGCCTGGCAGCAGCAATGGGAGGCCGTACAGGGACCCATGACACACTCTGGACCTGGCAGCAGCATGGGGAGGCGGTACAGGGGCCCATGACAGATTACGGGCCTGGCAGCAGCATGAGGAGTCGGTACGGGGGCCCATGACACACTCTGGACCTGGCAGCAGCATGAGGAGGCGGTACAGGGGCGCATGACAGATTACGAGCCTGGCAGCAGCAACTTGGACAGGAGGACGTTCAGCTTCTGCACCGTCGGGTGCGTGCTCGCAAACTGTTGTCTCTTGGAAACGGATTCCAAGAAAGACTGCTGACGGAATCCGTGAAGAGGAGTAGCAGGAGAAGGAGCATCTGAACGAGCGGAATATGCCAACAAGCGACAACAGGGGCCCATGACAGATTACGGGCCTGGCAGCAGCATGAGGAGTCGGTACGGGGGCCCATGGCAGATTACGGGCCTGGCAGCAGCTATGGGAGGCCCGTAATCTGCCAGCACCCTATGACAAAAAATGGAACCCACCAGCAGTGTGAGGAGACCTGAAAGTGGCACATGGCAGAGTGTGGCGATGGAGACAGCAGCAATGGGAGGCCGTACAGGGACCCATGAGAGACTCTGGACCTGGCAGCAGCATGAGGAGGCGGTATAGGGGCCCATGGCAGATTAGGGGCCTGGCAGCAGCTATGGGAGGCCCGTAATCTGCCAGCACCCTATGACAAAAAATGGAACACACCAGCAGTGTGAGGAGACCTGAAAGTGGCACATGGCAGAGTGTGGCGATGGAGGCAGCAGCAATGGGAGGCCGTACAGGGACCCATGAGAGACTCTGGACTTGGCAGCAGCATGAGGAGGCGGTATAGGGGCCCATGGCAGATTAGGGGCCTGGCAGCAGCTATGGGAGGCCCGTAATCTGCCAGCACCCTATGACAAAAAATGGAACACACCAGCAGTGTGAGGAGACCTGAAAGTGGCACATGTTTGGGGCATGATTCATGGCGGATTTAGTCAGTTGTGTCAGGAACTGGTGGTTTGAAATCCAGACTAATCCACGCCTGATTCATTTTCACAAACGTGAGTCTCTCCACACTTTGGGTGGACAGTCGTGTCCTCCGCGGAGTTGCAATACCTCCTGCCGCACTAAACACGCGCTCCGATGCCACGCTACTGGCCGGGCATGACAGCCTTTCAAGGGCAAATTCAGCTAGTTGGGGCCAAAGGTCAAGTTTCGTTGCCCAGTAGTCAAGGGGATTGTCTACCTCGGTTGGCAGGGTGCTGTCCAAGTAGGCCTAAGCCTGTTGTTTGAGGTCCTGCTCCAGGTCCACCTGATGCTGCTGCTGCTGCTGCGGCTGGTTAGTAGTTTCCTCACTGCGCTGGTGAAGAAAGCTACTCATCATCGACTGCAGACTGAGGCAGCCGCTGCTGGTGGAGCTGCCACTGCTCCTACCACCCCACCCCTCCCCTGCTGCCATGGCAGCGGAACACGAGCGCACAGGGCCCACAGTGTCTGAGGATGGACGTTGGCGCAGACAGGCAGAGACCAGCTGACTACATAGGTGTTTTTTATAGTACGTTATTTTGGCCTCCCTCTCAGCAGGTGTGAAAAAGGCCACCATTTTTGAACGGTAGCGAGGGTCCAACAAGGTGGACAGCCAAAAGTCATCCCTCTGTCTGATGGTTATTATTCGGCTGTCGCTACGCAAGCAACCGAGCATGCTATGGGCCATTTGTGCCAAGGAATGCGAGGGACTCCCTGCCTCCATCTCCACAGCATACTGCCACGGTGCGTCTAGGTCCTCTGTCTCCTCTTCCTCCTCCTCTACCAGATGCTCCTGCTCCTCCACTCCTGTCCGCTGAGTGGAAAAACCACCCATTTCACTCAATAATTCCTGAGCACCAATGTCCTCCTCTACCTCCTCCTCTTCTTCCAGTCCTGCCCCCACAGGGGCCATGTGGCGTTGAGATCTGTGCGCCACGTCTACCGCACCCTGACCAGCCATTGTTAACAGCATTTGTTCCAGGACGTGCAACAGAGGAATGACGTCGTTCATCCCATAGTCCTGCCGACTCACGAATAGCGTGGCCTCCTCAAAGGGCCTGAGCAAGCGCAGGTGTCACGCATGAGCTGCCAATGGCTGACATCTAAGTTACACAGGGAGTACCTTTATCTGCTTTTAACCTCAGGAAATCTGTGATGGCCTTTTGCTGTTCGTAAAGGCGGTCTAACATATGTAGGGTTGAATTCCACCTTGTTGCAACGTCACAGCATGAGGAGGCGGTATATAGGGGCCCATGGCAGATTAGGGGCCTGGCAGCAGCTATAGGAGGCCCGTAATCTGCCAGCACCCTATGTCAAAAAATTCAACACACCAGCAGTGTGAGGAGACCTGAAAGTGGCACATGGCAGAGTGTGGCGATGGAGACAGCAGCAATGGGAGGCCGTACAGGGACCCATGACAGACTCTGGACTTGGCAGCAGCATGAGGAGGCGGTATATAGGGGCCCATGGCAGATTAGGGGCCTGGCAGCAGCTATGGGAGGCCCGTAATCTGCCAGCACCCTATGTCAAAAAATTCTACACACCAGCAGTGTGTGAGGAGACCTGAAAGTGGCACATGGCAGAGTGTGGCGATGGAGACAGCAGCAATGGGAGGCCGTACAGGGACCCATGACAGACTCTGGACTTGGCAGCAGCATGAGGAGGCGGTATATAGGGGCCCATGGCAGATTAGGGGCCTGGCAGCAGCTATGGGAGGCCCGTAATCTGCCAGCACCCTATGTCAAAAAATTCAACACACCAGCAGTGTGTGAGGAGACCTGAAAGTGGCACATGGCAGAGTGTGGCGATGGAGAAAGCAGCAATGGGAGGCCGTACAGGGACCCATGAGAGACTCTGGACCTGGCAGCAGCATGAGGAGGCGGTATATAGGGGCCTATGGCAGATTAGGGGCCTGGCAGCAGCTATAGGAGGCCCGTAATCTGCCAGCACCCTATGTCAAAAAATTGAACACACCAGCAGTGTGTGAGGAGACCTGAAAGTGGCACATGGCAGAGTGTGGCGATGGAGACAGCAGCAATGGGAGGCCGTACAGGGACCCATGAGAGACTCTGGACCTGGCAGCAGCATGAGGAGGCGGTATATAGGGGCCTATGGCAGATTAGGGGCCTGGCAGCAGCTATAGGAGGCCCGTAATCTGCCAGCACCCTATGTCAAAAAATTCAACACACCAGCAGTGTGAGGAGACCTGAAAGTGGCACATGGCAGAGTGTGGCGATGGAGACAGCAGCAATGGGAGGCCGTACAGGCACCCATGAGAGACTCTGGACCTGGCAGCAGCATGAGGAGGCGGTATATAGGGGCCTATGGCAGATTAGGGGCCTGGCAGCAGCTATGTGAGGCCCGTAATCTGCCTGCACCCTATGTCAAAAAATTTAACACACCAGCAGTGTGAAGAGACCTGAAAGTGGCACATGGCAGCAGAGTGTGGCGATGGAGACAGCAGCAATGGGAGGCCGTACAGGGACCCATGAGAGACTCTAGACTTGGCAGCAGCATGAGGAGGCGGTATATAGGGGCCCATGGCAGATTAGGGGCCTGGCAGCAGCTATGTGAGGCCCGTAATCTGCCTGCACCCTATGTCAAAAAATTAAACACACCAGCAGTGTGAAGAGACCTGAAAGTGGCACATGGCAGCAGAGTGTGGCGATGGAGACAGCAGCAATGGGAGGCCGTACAGGGACCATGACAGACTCTGGACTTGGCAGCAGCATGAGGAGGCGGTATATAGGGGCCCATGGCAGATTAGGGGCCTGGCAGCAGCTATGTGAGGCCCGTAATCTGCCTGCACCCTATGTCAAAAAATTTAACACACCAGCAGTGTGAAGAGACCTGAAAGTGGCACATGGCAGAGTGTGGCGATGGAGACAGCAGCAATGGGAGGCCGTACAGGGACCCATGAGAGACTCTAGACTTGGCAGCAGCATGAGGAGGCGGTATATAGGGGCCCATGGCAGATTAGGGGCCTGGCAGCAGCTATGTGAGGCCCGTAATCTGCCTGCACCCTATGTCAAAAAATTTAACACACCAGCAGTGTGAAGAGACCTGAAAGTGGCACATGGCAGCAGAGTGTGGCGATGGAGACAGCAGCAATGGGAGGCCGTACAGGGACCATGACAGACTCTGGACTTGGCAGCAGCATGAGGAGGCGGTATATAGGGGCCCATGGCAGATTAGGGGCCTGGCAGCAGCTATGTGAGGCCCGTAATCTGCCTGCACCCTATGTCAAAAAATTAAACACACCAGCAGTGTGAAGAGACCTGAAAGTGGCACATGGCAGCAGAGTGTGGCGATGGAGACAGCAGCAATGGGAGGCCGTACAGGGACCATGACAGACTCTGGACTTGGCAGCAGCATGAGGAGGCGGTATATAGGGGCCCATGGCAGATTAGGGGCCTGGCAGCAGCTATGTGAGGCCCGTAATCTGCCTGCACCCTATGTCAAAAAATTAAACACACCAGCAGTGTGAAGAGACCTGAAAGTGGCACATGGCAGCAGAGTGTGGCGATGGAGACAGCAGCAATGGGAGGCCGTACAGGGACCATGACAGACTCTGGACTTGGCAGCAGCATGAGGAGGCGGTATATAGGGGCCCATGGCAGATTAGGGGCCTGGCAGCAGCTATGTGAGGCCCGTAATCTGCCTGCACCCTATGTCAAAAAATTTAACACACCAGCAGTGTGAAGAGACCTGAAAGTGGCACATGGCAGCAGAGTGTGGCGATGGAGACAGCAGCAATGGGAGGCCGTACAGGGACCCATGACAGACTCTAGACTTGGCAGCAGCATGAGGAGGCGGTATATAGGGGCCCATGGCAGATTAGGGGCCTGGCAGCAGCTATGTGAGGCCCGTAATCTGCCTGCACCCTATGTCAAAAAATTTAACACACCAGCAGTGTGAAGAGACCTGAAAGTGGCACATGGCAGCAGAGTGTGGCGATGGAGACAGCAGCAATGGGAGGCCGTACAGGGACCCATGACAGACTCTAGACTTGGCAGCAGCATGAGGAGGCGGTATATAGGGGCCCATGGCAGATTAGGGGCCTGGCAGCAGCTATGTGAGGCCCGTAATCTGCCTGCACCCTATGTCAAAAAATTAAACACACCAGCAGTGTGAAGAGACCTGAAAGTGGCACATGGCAGCAGAGTGTGGCGATGGAGACAGCAGCAATGGGAGGCCGTACAGGGACCATGACAGACTCTGGACTTGGCAGCAGCATGAGGAGGCGGTATATAGGGGCCCATGGCAGATTAGGGGCCTGGCAGCAGCTATGTGAGGCCCGTAATCTGCCTGCACCCTATGTCAAAAAATTTAACACACCAGCAGTGTGAAGAGACCTGAAAGTGGCACATGGCAGAGTGTGGCGATGGAGACAGCAGCAATGGGAGGCCGTACAGGGACCCATGAGAGACTCTAGACTTGGCAGCAGCATGAGGAGGCGGTATATAGGGGCCCATGGCAGATTAGGGGCCTGGCAGCAGCTATGTGAGGCCCGTAATCTGCCTGCACCCTATGTCAAAAAATTTAACACACCAGCAGTGTGAAGAGACCTGAAAGTGGCACATGGCAGCAGAGTGTGGCGATGGAGACAGCAGCAATGGGAGGCCGTACAGGGACCATGACAGACTCTGGACTTGGCAGCAGCATGAGGAGGCGGTATATAGGGGCCCATGGCAGATTAGGGGCCTGGCAGCAGCTATGTGAGGCCCGTAATCTGCCTGCACCCTATGTCAAAAAATTTAACACACCAGCAGTGTGAAGAGACCTGAAAGTGGCACATGGCAGCAGAGTGTGGCGATGGAGACAGCAGCAATGGGAGGCCGTACAGGGACCATGACAGACTCTGGACTTGGCAGCAGCATGAGGAGGCGGTATATAGGGGCCCATGGCAGATTAGGGGCCTGGCAGCAGCTATGTGAGGCCCGTAATCTGCCTGCACCCTATGTCAAAAAATTTAACACACCAGCAGTGTGAAGAGACCTGAAAGTGGCACATGGCAGCAGAGTGTGGCGATGGAGACAGCAGCAATGGGAGGCCGTACAGGGACCCATGAGAGACTCTGGACCTAGCAGCAGCATGAGGAGGCGGTATATAGGGGCCTATGGCAGATTAGGGGCCTGGCAGCAGCTATAGGAGGCCCGTAATCTGCCAGCACCCTATGTCAAAAAATTAAACACACCAGCAGTGTGAGGAGACCTGAAAGTGGCACATGTTTGAGGCATGATTCATGGCGGATTTAGTCAGTTGTGTCAGGAACTGGTGGTTTGAAATCCAGACTAATCCACGCCTGATTCATTTTCACAAACGTGAGTCTCTCCACACTTTGGGTGGACAGTCGTGTCCTCCGCGGAGTTACAATACCTCCTGCCGCACTAAACACGCGCTCCGATGCCACGCTACTGGCCGGGCATGACAGCCTTTCAAGGGCAAATTCAGCTAGTTGGGGCCAAAGGTCAAGTTTCGTTGCCCAGTAGTCAAGGGGATTGTCTACCTCGGTTGGCAGGGTGCTGTCCAAGTAGACCCAAGCCTGTTGTTTGAGCTCCTGCTCCAGGTCCACCTGATGCTGCTGCTGCTGCTGCGGCTGGTTAGTAGTTTCCTCACTGCGCTGGTGAAGAAAGCTACTCATCATCGACTGCAGACTGAGGCAGCCGCTGCTGGTGGAGCTGCCACTGCTCCTACCACCCCACCCCTCCCCTGCTGCCATGCCAGCGGAACGCGAGCGCACAGGGCCCACAGTGTCTGAGGATGGACGTTGGCGCACAAAGGCAGAGACCAACTGACTACATAGGTGGTTTTTATAGTACGTAATTTTGGCCTCCCTCTCAGCAGGTGTGAAAAAGGCCACCATTTTGGACCGGTAGCGAGGGTCCAACAAGGTGGACAGCCAAAAGTCATCCCTCTGTCTGATGGTTATTATTCGGCTGTCGCTACGCAAGCAACCGAGCATGCTATGGGCCATTTGTGCCAAGGAATGCGAGGGACTCCCTGCCTCCATCTCCACAGCATACTGCCACGGTGCGTCTGGGTCCTCTGTCTCCTCCTCCTCCTCCTCTACCAGATGCTCCTGCTCCTCCACTCCTGTCCGCTGAGTGGAAAAACCACCCATTTCACTCAATAATTCCTGAGCACAAATGTCCTCCTCTACCTCCTCCTCTTCTTCCTGTCCTGCCCCCACAGGGGTCATGTGGCGTTGAGATCTGTGCGCCACGTCTACCGCACCCTGACCAGCCATTGTTAACAGCATTTGTTCCAGGACGTGCAACAGAGGAATGACGTCGTTCATCCCATAGTCCTGCCGACTCACGAATAGCGTGGCCTCCTCAAAGGGCCTGAGCAAGCGGCAGGTGTCACGCATGAGCTGCCAATGGCTGACATCTAAGTTACACAGGGGAGTACCTTTATCCGCTTGTAACATCAGGAAATCGGTGATGGCCTTTCGCTGCTCGTAAAGGCGGTCTAACATGTGTAGGGTTGAATTCCACCTTGTTGCAACGTCGCAGATCAGGCGATGCTGTGGAATTCCGTTCTGCCGCTGCAGCTCAATGAGGGTGTTCTTTGCGGTGTAGGAATGGCTGAAATGCATGCACAGTTTACGTGACATTTTAAGGATGTCTTGCAGTGGGATGGTGGATTTTAGGAACCGCTTGACAACCAGATTGAACACGTGAGCCATGCATGGCGCATGGCACAACCTTCCTTGACGCAGAGCAGACACCATGTTCTTTCCGTTGTCAGTCAACATGGTTCCGATTTTTAGTTTGCGCGGAGACAGCCATCTGTCGATTTCTCTGTTCATTACACTCAGCAGTTCCTCCCCTGTGTGACTACGTTCGCCAAGGCATACCAGGTGCAGCACAGCGTGACACCGTTGCGCCCTGCACATGTGATATGCCGGTCGGGTAATGGGACTTGGCACGGGGGTGGCGGCTGAGGACACGGCGGAAAAAGAGGTGGTAGAGGCGGACATGCTTGCTGGACCAAGGACGTGCAAACGTGGAGGCAAAAGCGTCGTGACCTGTCCAAGTTGCTGGTGCGGCTGTGCCGGCACCACGTTCACCCAGTGGGCCGTAAATGACATGTACTGTCCCTGACCGTAGTTACAGCTCCACACGTCGGCGCTGCCGTGCACTTTGGCAGAGACCGACATGCTCAAAGACTGGCCCACCATCTCTTCTACATGTGAATGCAGGGCTGGCACTGCCTTTTGGGCAAAGAAATGACGGCTTGGCACTCTCCACCGCGGCGCGGCACAAGCCATCATTTCTCGGAAAGGTGCTGAGTCCACCAGTTGGAAAGGGAGGGACTGCAGCACCAGCAACTTGGACAGGAGGACGTTCAGCTTTTGCACCGTCGGGTGCGTGCTCGCAAACTGTTGTCTCTTGGATACGGATTCCAAGAAAGACTGTTGACGGAATCCGAGAAGAGGAGTAGCAGGAGAAGGAGCATCTGAACGAGCGGAAGATGCCAATGAGCGACAACTCCCCTCAGCAGAGGTGTTGGAGCCTTGACTGGCTGATAGAGGGCGATTGACGACGTCGGGTGACGGAGCAAGTAACGGAGCGGGTGATGGAGCGGGGGCTGGGGCAGGCAGAACCGCCGTATGTTTATCACGGTTTTCCCAGGCCACCGAATGGTGACGCTGCATATGCTGACGCAACGCTGTAGTCCCAACATGGGCCCCCTGGCCACGCTTGCATTTCTGGCCACATAGTCGACATACGGCTACGTTTACTTCCTCGGGCGGCTTGAGGAAAAATTGCCACACCACCGAGTAGGAAACTTTGCCCCCGCTACTCTTCACTGGCTGACTGCTACTTCCTCCGTGCGCACCGGCACCACTACTGGCCGTGGTGGTAGGCTGCAGTGGAGCTGGTGCTCTACTCCGTGGACGTTTGGCTCCACTGACACTGATGCGACCCTGCTGCTGTCTCCTGGGCAACCCACCGACTGTTTTGCTCGCTGCCAAGCTGCCACCCTCTTCTCCTGATGATGCGGAAGAAATTGCCTGATGACGACGAGGCTGCCAAGTGCGATCAACCTCCTCATCATCAAGTAGGGTCTCCGCCTCACTACTAGCCCCCTCGGCTGCGTCTGGGTCAGGAGACAGACCTGTCTCTAGACCGGCTACCGAGCCACTCTCCTCGCCAGTACTTGTTCGCTTGGCTGCTGAAAAGGCCGATGTCTCCCCCCGTTCCTGACCGCCCTCTGTTAGCTCTTCCTCACTGTACAGTGGGGCTGAGCCCACAGCATGCGATACTTCGCTTGGTGAGGGAACAGCAAAGGACAGGGGCAGGTAGAGGACACGTGATTTCAGTGGGCTTGGTCCCGGGCCATGCCAACTAACGGTTGTGTCTGACGTACCCACCGACCGTTGGCTGTAGGTGTCAGAGGTGACCTGGGAAGAGGAAGACGACCGAGCCAACCAATCAATGACGGCAGGGTTGTCGGTGGAGACACGACCGCTGGATGACACCGGGAGCACTGGCCTCTGGCTGCGAATACTGCTGCCTCGACCCCTTCCTCTGCTGCCACGTCTGCTCGCTCCTAAAACATTGCCTCCTCTGCCACTCCTCTGCATGTTGTCTGACATACTATTTAATTCAACGATTAGGTGTCCCTGAGTAACAATTCTCTGGCACTCAGTAACAATTCTGTCTGTCCCTGAGTATGAATTCTGTGGCCCTGAGTAACAATTCTGTGTCTGTGCGAGTAACAATTCTGTGTCTGTGCGAGTAACAATTCTGTGTCTGTGCAAGTAACAATTTTGTGTCTGTGCGAGTAACAATTCTCTGGCACTCAGTAACAATTCTGTCTGTCCCTGAGTAACAATTCTCTGGCACTCAGTAACAATTCTGTCTGTCCCTGAGTAACAATTCTCTGGCACTCAGTAACAATTCTGTCTGTCCCTGAGTATGAATTCTGTGGCCCTGAGTAACAATTCTGTGTCTGCGCGAGTAACAATTCTGTGTCTGTGCAAGTAACAATTTTGTGTCTGTGCGAGTAACAATTCTCTGGCACTCAGTAACAATTCTGTCTGTCCCTGAGTAACAATTCTCTGGCACTCAGTAACAATTCTGTCTGTCCCTGAGTAACAATTCTCTGGCACTCAGTAACAATTCTGTCTGTCCCTGAGTAACAATTCTCTGGCACTCAGTAACAATTCTGTGTCTGTGCGAGTAACAATTCTGTGTCTGTGCAAGTAACAATTTTGTGTCTGTGCGAGTAACAATTCTCTGGCACTCAGTAACAATTCTGTCTGTCCCTGAGTAACAATTCTCTGGCACTCAGTAACAATTCTGTCTGTCCCTGAGTAACAATTCTCTGGCACTCAGTAACAATTCTGTCTGTCACTGAGTATGAATTCTGTGGCCCTGAGTAACAATTCTGTGTCTGTGCGAGTAACAATTCTGTGTCTGTGCAAGTAACAATTTTGTGTCTGTGCGAGTAACAATTCTCTGGCACTCAGTAACAATTCTGTCTGTCCCTGAGTAACAATTCTCTGGCACTCAGTAACAATTCTGTCTGTCCCTGAGTAACAATTCTCTGGCACTCAGTAACAATTCTGTCTGTCCCTGAGTATGAATTCTGTGGCCCTGAGTAACAATTCTGTGTCTGTGCGAGTAACAATTCTGTGTCTGTGCAAGTAACAATTTTGTGTCTGTGCGAGTAACAATTCTCTGGCACTCAGTAACAATTCTGTCTGTCCCTGAGTAACAATTCTCTGGCACTCAGTAACAATTCTGTCTGTCCCTGAGTAACAATTCTCTGGCACTCAGTAACAATTCTGTCTGTCCCTGAGTAACAATTCTCTGGCACTCAGTAACAATTCTGTCTGTCCCTGAGTAACAATTCTCTGGCGCTCAGTAACAATTCTGTCTGTCCCTGAGTATGAATTCTGTGGCCCTGAGTAACAATTCTGTGTCTGTGCGAGTAACAATTCTGTGTCTGTGCAAGTAACAATTTTGTGTCTGTGCGAGTAACAATTCTCTGGCACTCAGTAACAATTCTGTCTGTCCCTGAGTAACAATTCTCTGGCACTCAGTAACAATTCTGTCTGTCCCTGAGTATGAATTCTGTGGCCCTGAGTAACAATTCTGTGTCTGTGCGAGTAACAATTCTGTGTCTGTGCAAGTAACAATTTTGTGTCTGTGCGAGTAACAATTCTCTGGCACTCAGTAACAATTCTGTCTGTCCCTGAGTAACAATTCTCTGGCACTCAGTAACAATTCTGTCTGTCCCTGAGTAACAATTCTCTGGCACTCAGTAACAATTCTGTCTGTCCCTGAGTAACAATTCTCTGGCACTCAGTAACAATTCTGTCTGTCCCTGAGTAACAATTCTCTGGCGCTCAGTAACAATTCTGTCTGTCCCTGAGTATGAATTCTGTGGCCCTGAGTAACAATTCTGTGTCTGTGCGAGTAACAATTCTGTGTCTGTGCAAGTAACAATTTTGTGTCTGTGCGAGTAACAATTCTCTGGCACTCAGTAACAATTCTGTCTGTCCCTGAGTAACAATTCTCTGGCACTCAGTAACAATTCTGTCTGTCCCTGAGTATGAATTCTGTGGCCCTGAGTAACAATTCTGTGTCTGTGCGAGTAACAATTCTGTGTCTGTGCAAGTAACAATTTTGTGTCTGTGCGAGTAACAATTCTCTGGCACTCAGTAACAATTCTGTCTGTCCCTGAGTAACAATTCTCTGGCACTCAGTAACAATTCTGTCTGTCCCTGAGTAACAATTCTCTGGCACTCAGTAACAATTCTGTCTGTCCCTGAGTAACAATTCTCTGGCACTCAGTAACAATTCTGTCTGTCCCTGAGTAACAATTCTCTGGCGCTCAGTAACAATTCTGTCTGTCCCTGAGTATGAATTCTGTGGCCCTGAGTAACAATTCTGTGTCTGTGCGAGTAACAATTCTGTGTCTGTGCAAGTAACAATTTTGTGTCTGTGCGAGTAACAATTCTCTGGCACTCAGTAACAATTCTGTCTGTCCCTGAGTAACAATTCTCTGGCACTCAGTAACAATTCTGTCTGTCCCTGAGTAACAATTCTCTGGCACTCAGTAACAATTCTGTCTGTCCCTGAGTATGAATTCTGTGGCCCTGAGTAACAATTCTGTGTCTGCGCGAGTAACAATTCTGTGTCTGTGCAAGTAACAATTTTGTGTCTGTGCGAGTAACAATTCTCTGGCACTCAGTAACAATTCTGTCTGTCCCTGAGTAACAATTCTCTGGCACTCAGTAACAATTCTGTCTGTCCCTGAGTAACAATTCTCTGGCACTCAGTAACAATTCTGTCTGTCCCTGAGTAACAATTCTCTGGCACTCAGTAACAATTCTGTCTGTCCCTGAGTAACAATTCTCTGGCACTCAGTAACAATTCTGTCTGTCCCTGAGTAACAATTCTCTGGCACTCAGTAACAATTCTGTCTGTCCCTGAGTAACAATTCTCTGGCACTCAGTAACAATTCTGTCTGTCCCTGAGTAACAATTCTGTCTGTCCCTGAGAATGAATTCTGTGGCCCTGAGTAAGAATTCTCTGGCACTCAGTAACAATTCTGTCTGTCCCTGAGTAACAATTCTCTGGCACTCAGTAACAATTCTGTCTGTCCCTGAGTAAAAATTCTGTGGCCCTAATAACGTTTCTGTGGCCCTAAGTAACAATTCTCTGGCACTGAGTAACAATTCTGTCTGTCCCTGAGTATGAATTCTGTGGCCCTAACTAGCGTTTCTTTGTCCCTAAATAACGATTCTGTGGCCCTCATTAACAAGTCTGTGTCCCTGAGTAATGGTTCTCTGTCCCTAAGTAACTTCTCTCTGTCCCCAATTCTCGTTTCTGTGGCCCTAACTCTGTCCCTGTCCCTAGTACAGAGCGGTCTGCCTCTGTTCAATGACTGCAGGCAAATGAAGATTTCCAAAATGGCCGCTATATATACCTCGACCATTACACAGTGCTGGCTGGCTGGCTGCTGATTGGCTGATGCGATCACATGTCGTTGAGGAATGCATTATGGGGCAGCGCGCCTTGTCTGCGCGCCTTCCCCGACATCCCCGCTCCGTCGCCGCACATGTCAGCCGCCATTTTCGGAAAAATTTCGATTCGCGCGTCCGAATTAGGCTGTTTTTCGGATTCGGCACGAATCGAAATTTTTCCGATATTCGACTCGAATTCCACTTCGGATACTTCGATTCGCTCATCTCTACTCCAGACCAGAGGCGGACTGACAACTCATGGGGCCCCCGGGCAATAGGGGATCATGGGGCCCCTGTGTCCTTGCCCAAACTCAAAAAAGCCTATGAAAAAGGTACCAGGGGCATCTCATGGGGCCCCCTACTGACCCCCAGCCCTCGGGCAGTGCCCGAGGTTCCAAATGGTCAGTCCACCCCTGCTCTAGACTATCTCTGGATGTATGAAAAAAAAATCTTGAGTTGTGCCTGTTGCTAAAGAATTATCTTAAAAGAATAGAAGACAATTTAATTTTAAAGTGAATCTGTGCTTTGTTAATGTGGGATTTCTTAATGCAACAGGTACAACTTTAAAGGTGGTCCCTTAAGTGGTACATACTTTCCTTCCATTCCCTTTCTGACTGCCCCCAGAAACCTGGCATTTCTGGGTATGGGAGAGCAAGTGACTTACTTCCCTTCTTCCAGGTGACAGCACTGGTGAATAGTTCTGCTGTGGCATAAATAATCACACCAAATAAGATGACAGTAACTAAAGCTTCCTTCTAACAGTATAGAACAGGGGTGTACCACCTGCAGCCAAGGAGACGCATGCAGCCCAAGACGACTATGAATGCAGCCCAACACAAAATCATAATGTACTTAAAAATGTTGTTTTTGGGGGGAAGTTTTTGTAACAAAAGTGTGCTGTTCATTGAGAGAGTCTTGCTGCAGCCGACACTCCCACGCATATGCACAGGAGTGACATCATTGCGCCTTGCAAACCCAGTGAAGATGGAAGCCATGGGGAGCAGTGACAGTGCTCCACTGGAGGTCTTAATTGTCAGGTAAGTATTTGATAATGTGCTAATATACATGATCTTACCTTGCAGGGAGAAGATTTTTAGTGTTATTTTTTGCAGTTTGCTACTGCTTTAAGCAGCCCTCTCACCCACCATATCTACCTGTGACAGCGGAATGGGGTTCTTCTCCCTGCATCTGCGGTCACATTTTGAAAATGGCATGGCTGTATGCGCACAACCGCATCATTCATTCACAAGAATCTGTGAATAAAGTACAAGTCCTGTCCGCCACTGCAGCAGATACACTTGTAGTATTAATGAACCGGGAGTATGCTGATCAGCATGCTCATGGTTCCTTCACACTGCCTACAGCTCAGGAACTGTCTACCTGTACAAAGGTACGAGCAGAAAGCTGTGTCTGCGGGTGCCAGACATTGCCCTCGTGATCCACTAATCGCAGGTGCAATGCACTGCAGTCTCCTGTCAAAAAAATAATAAATGCACATATTCTTCTTGTAAAAGGATCTGCTTTTATTTATTTATTTTTTGGAAAGGTGTACTTAGCAAATGGTCTCATGGACACCGGGTGTACTGCCTCGTGCATCGTTCAGCCCTGCCCAGTCGCAACAACTGTCAGCCTTTCATAGAATTTGGCAGGCTGGCAGCAGCAGAGCTGACCAGTGCACCTGTACCTTCCACCCACACCTAAATGCTGGATCCTCTAGCAAGCACGCAACTCTGGAAGGGGATAAAAGTGTTGGGAGAACTTTAGGGTATTAATGTATGGGACTGCAGTCAGCTGTAGCGCAAAATAATCTGTGTTTTATCAGCAACATTGAGCTGGCAGTAATGGCAATGAATAAACACCACTGCTGTTTTGCACTTCTGTATGTCCGTTTTTCATCTGTCCGTATACGGATGAAAAACAGACACCCATGTATTTCTATGAACTAGCGGATGTAAACAGATGATCATCTGTTTACATCCGTCAATGTCCACATCCATAAAGATCTATTTTTTTGAACGGAAGAAATCCCAGAATGGATGAAAAACAGATGTAAACAAACTAAAAATGGATGTAAATGGACACAAAATGGATGTAAACGGACAAAAAAAGAATGTAAACGGAAAAAAACGGATGAAAATTGATATAAACGGATGAAAAATAGATTTAAACAGATGTAGATGGAGGAAAACGTATGTAAACGAATGAAAAACGGATGTATACTGATGTAAAAACCGACGTAAACTGATGAAAAACTGATGTAAACTGATGAAGAACTGATGAAAAACTGATGTGAACTGATGAAAAACTGATGTAAACTAATGAAAAACTGATATGAACTGATCTGTTTTTTCTTGCAAAAAACGGTACTGAACTGATAAAAAAAAAACAGAACACCTGTGCGAAAGGGGCCTTAGTAAGGCTAGATTCACACCTATGCAGTTTGCGTTTGATATGTTTCTGCAGTGCTTTTTTGTGGTGCGTTTTGTGGTTTTGCACATGCATTCTTGATGCATCTTGCATTTTTTCTTTTTTTAACTTGTTGCTGGGCAGGATAAAACTCAAAATGCATCAAAAGCATATCAAAAATGCACTACATGCTTTTCTGCAGCGTCTCCATTGAGGTCTATAGAACCAAAAACGCAACGTTTTGCGTTTAAAAAAGTCCCTGACCCTTTCCAAAATATACACCGGTTGAAAACACGCAGATGTGTCCCATATGAAATCATGTTAAATGAACTGCTGTGCATTTCTGCAAAGCGGAAACTGCATAGGTGTAAACCTAGACTAAAGTCTGGTCACATGCACAAATATTGTGTGTATAAAATGCCATAGCTGCTATTTAGTACCAGTTCTGGGCTGAATGTGAGATTCTTTTTTTTTCTCCTTTTGAAGAATGTCATGACTTGTAGGAATTAAGCCAACACTGTTGGTAGACCAATTTCCTAAACCTACTGCTGTTGCTTAGTACAAAATGTCTGAGGGTTTACTGTGAGATCAAAATGTCCCATTTTCCTCCAGGACGCAGCGTATTTTTTTTCATTGCAAAGCGAGTATTACTAACAGATGAAGAAGTGATCTGTCGATTCTTCTTGCGGAGTTTTAT
Source organism: Staurois parvus (assembly GCF_062004578.1). Taxonomy (NCBI): domain Eukaryota; kingdom Metazoa; phylum Chordata; class Amphibia; order Anura; family Ranidae; genus Staurois; species Staurois parvus. The sequence continues at coordinate 12,057,352 of NW_028317874.1, forward strand.
ATTAAGCAGTCTGAACTGAAAATGACATCACTGTCTTTAGGGTAAGTACACCCCAGACATGATCTGCGTGTGGATTAGGCTTCATCTGTGTACAAAATGTTTTAATTCTGTTTAAATGAATGTAAACCCTACAAACCTATGGGAAGCACAAAGAAGTAAAGTCAAAATGTTCTAACGTAAGATAATTGTGCGGCTGTTATACACTGGAGAGCTGGAAGTATTTGTGTAGAGGCCCTAGTCCCCTTCATAGGTCTGGCTTACCTCATGTGAACCTGGCTCTTGCTTCACAAACTTATTGAAACTGCCATATGATATATACATTCTGCGGAAAAATCCTTCACACAGGAACCTGGCTTCAGTAAGTTTTTCTCAAGAAAAAATGAGTATGATGATATTTTAATTTTAATTGTTGTTGCAAGTGTTTGCCCATTATTGGGCAGGGCTTTACTGTAAAACATATCTTTTTACAGCCTAATTTAAATATTTTTTTTTGTTCCATAATGTTTTTGTTGATATTTTAAAGGTTAAAAGTAGAACTATAGGCAACACTTTTTCCTGTTGCCTCCATGGCAGCATACCTGTGATAAGCTCCGCCTTAGACTCCTCCCTCAGGACCAGTGAATATAAAAAATAAAGGATTGAGGTACCCCCAGCATTCTCCTTTTTATCCTCATACCTTATGGTCAGAGAATGTAAGTCAGTCATCCTTACATCTGCCTTGAGCAGCTTCCTCCTGGCTTCAGCCTCTCCCAGTCGCAGTCCCTACTCTTGGGCAGCTAAAGGCATTAATAAGGTAGGGAGTCCCTTCTGAGGGTCTTTTGAGACAGCAATTGTCGCTCATCCTGAAGCACTGTATCTGCCAACTGGTTCATTGCGTTCGCTGGGGCTTAGGACAGTGAGAGCAGCTATATCGGTCCATTCTCCATGACACTCTTCCACTTCTCTGTTCTTCTATTTTGCTGCCTTTCTTGGTCTGGCTGTCTCTCCCCAGGTGTTTGTCTCCCCGTCCTCCGTTGGCCTTTTTCATTTTTCTTTCCCCCTTTTCCCCCTTTTCCTGCTCTCTTAGAGTCGGCGAACTCCCAACTCCTACCTTTCAAAAGTCCCAGCCTCTTCTCGGCTGCAGTGCGCATGTGCGGACGACCGCCAAGTCTAAGCTGGGTCCTAGAGCCGCTGGTTCGCACATGCGCGGTGTGTCTCACACAGTGGGTCCTTATTGAGAGAAGTGGAACCCATCATCCTTTGGGCAGAAAGGAATTTAATGGGTCTAACCGCAGTCTATCTGCCAGGCCACCTACAAACGAAGGCGGACCTTTTGTGAAGACCAACGAATGGTCTCTGCATCCCAAATTATTCGATCGGATCATGAATCTATGGGGTCTTCCCGATCTTGATCTCTTTGCCATAGCAGACAACTCCGAGGTGCCGAGTTTCATCTCACGCCTGCCTCACCCCCAGGCAGAAGCAATAGATGCCCTCTCAAGTCCGTGGGCATGCAACCTGGCCTATGCATTTTCCCCCCGGTCTCTTATCTCCAAATTCCTTTCGAGACTTCTGATGGAAGTCACAACAGTGATAGCAGTCCTACTGGCCGAGATGTCCATGGTTTCCTGTAGCAGTGTCTCTCAGTGTTCGCTCGCCAATAAAAATCCCACTCATACCTTTTCTTCTGTAGCAGAAACAACACACACATCTGAGTCCTCACAAATTGAATCCTCACATTTGGTTATTAAAAGTTCCAGGCCCTAGGATGTTTTTTTCGGAGGTTAATTCGACTCTACTCAAAGCCAGAAAACCCTCTACAATTAATATGTATGACAAGGTTTGGAACAAGTTTAAAGCCTTTTCAGCTACAAAGAACTTCAATTAACCTTAAAGGTGCAGGTGGCAGCAATCTCTGTGGCAACAGATGAGAGGTGGGCCGAAGATTCACTTGTGGTCCAATTCTTCAAAGGCGTTAAAAAGATATGTCCACCCGTCAAAAGAGCCTTTCCTACCTGGGATCTGTCTGTAGTTCTAGAGGCTTTATTCAGCCAACCCTTTTCTCCACCCGAATCAGCCTCTTTGTGGAATCTGACTCTAAAAATGGCCTTTCTAATAGCAGTATCATCTGGTAAAAGAGTGCCAGAACTTCAAGCCCTAGGGGCAGAAGAGGACCACATTACTTTCTACCCAAATTGGGTGGAACTCAAAACACTGCTCGGATTCATTCCAAAGGTCTCTTAATTTTCCAATCGTTCAGAACCATGGGCACTGCCAACCTTTTCAGACCCGGAATCAAGTACCCTCCATGAGCTCGACATTGCCAGTGTGTTAAGGTGTTATCTTCAGGCTACAGTATCCTTCAGGGATTCATCTAATCTATTTGTCATCCCTTAGAGCAAAAACAAGGGAAAGGAGGCTTCATCAAGATCTATTGCTTAATGGATGGTCAAGTTAATTCATAAAGTGTACAGGGCCAGGGGTTTGGAACCCCCACTTCAATCAGGGCGCATTCGACCATGTCTGTCTCTGCTTCGTGGGCAGCTATAGCAAATGTATCCATCGAGACCATCTGAGAAGCAGCTACGTGGTCATCCCAACACACATTTATGAGGCACTACAGAGTGGACCCAGGGGCTCTCTCATCTGTGGAGTTTGGCAGACAACCTATCAGGGCAGCCATTGCCTGCTCAAAATGATAATCTTCCTACCTTTCAAATAAAACTTTTTTCCAAGCATGATCCCACCCATTTCAGCTAGTTATTTTCACAGGTATGCTGCCATGGAGGCACCAGGAAAATGGAAAATTGTACCATATGTACCGTAATTTTCCTTTCCTGGTGCCTATCCATGGCAGCATACAATCCCGCCCTCGGAATTCTATATTACAAAGAATGCTGGGGGTACCTTAATCCTTTCTTTTTATATATTCACTGGTCCTGAGGAAGGAGTCTAAGGCAAAGCTTATCACAGGTATGCTGCCATGGATAGGCACCGGGAAGGAAAATTATGGTAAGTATGATCCATTTTCCATTTTTTATCGTTTTGGATAGAGTAAGGGAGGGTTATAACCCCTATCAGTTTATTTTTTGCCATATCTGTCCCATTGGGGAGATTTATATTCACTTGTGTCCCATTGCCAAAACAGGCAGTGAGAGGAATTCTCCACAAATTAAGGGCCGCAGTTTGGAGACCCCTAAGGTAGATCAGCAAAATATGAATCTTGAATAGCTGTTATGGTTTGTTACACATTCTACATAGCACTTTGAATTTTAAAGGAAACACCCTCACAGTGCATTGAAAACTAGTTGTCGGCCATGGAGGCTGACGGTACTTATAATTTTTATTAACTCACAGAACTCGGTAAATGAATATATAGCTGTGTGTGTGAAGCCCCGCACAGCTGTGCTGTATATAAATTATAACAGTGGGTGTGGGGAGAAGATCCCGTGCTGTCCCACGGTGGGTGGATCGCGGGGGGGGGGGGGAGACAGAAGCTGGAGCATGTTACATCTTTCACCCTAAATATAGGTGGAACATGTTCCAAAGGTGAAGTTATCCTTTAAAGTGGTAGTAAAGTCCCCCTTGTTTACTTGTACCTACAGGTAAGCCTATAATAAGGTACAGCAAATATCTCCTAAATGTAAAATGTAATCATTTAGGAGATATTTACTTTAGTAGTGTGCACTGCACTCTGATGAGAGAGAGCTCTGAGAGAGCTGTGATGTGGCCCTGACGTGGCCATGACTTCGTGCGTATTTGGCTCAGCCATTCAAACAGTCGGAATGAAGATCGGGTGAAGATGGAAGCCCTGTCAGCAGTGACAGGACGCTGCTGGAGAGCTTTGCTCTAAGGTAAGTCTTTCATAATGTGCCAGTATATGATGCATATTAGCACATTATTAAATGCTGCTCAAGGAACCCCTAGCAACGTCTAGAGCAGCAATGGGCAAACTACGGCCCGCGGGCCGTTTACGGCCCGGCGGACCTTTTAATCCGGCCCGCGGAGCGTGATACATTGGCTGTCAGGATGTGTGTAGGCGGGGCAGCGTGACGAACGTGAGGGGAGCTAGGCTCCTCTCACAGTCCACCCTGAAGACCGGAACGGCGCGGGAACACGGCGAGAGGAACGCGCGGAGCAAAGGTAAGTGAATTGACACAGGGGGGACTTGGCTTACTACTTGGGGGGGAATAGTACTGTGGGGGATGAAATACTATATGAGAGATGAATTAATATGGGGGATGAATTAATATGGGGAATGAATTACTATGGGGGATGAATTACTATATGGGGGATGAATTACTATATGGGGGATGAATTACAATATGGGGGATGAATTACTATGGGGGATGAATTACTATATGGGGGATTAATTACTATGCTTACTATGGGGGAATATTACTATACTTACTATGGATGACACATACACATCATTCATCTACTCTTGGTCCGGCCCCCGGGTCCAATATATGAACCCATTGCGACCCTCAAGTCAAAAAGTTTGCCCACCCCTGTTCTAGAGGAACCGTAGTTGAGAATGGCTTATCTTTAAGCCTAGTACACATGTTTAGTTTTTTTGTTCAACCCAGCGGGCTGAATGAAAAAAACCTGAGAGGTCAATGTAATAACTACAGTATATGATATTAGTGTGTCTATCTCCCCTGCTGAGCTATTGTGTTCTGACAGGGGGCCTGCACCCATCCAGCAAGAACACACTGATCAGTGCTCACAGCCATTGGCTGTCAGCGCAGATTGGCTGCTCTTCTGATGCTGGTTTTCCAGTATATCCCTTCTACAAAAGCCAGTCCTTGGACCAGCTTCTGTCAGACAGGCTCAGAATATCAGCTGGTTCCTGCTGTACTGGTCAATATTTGGATCATGTGTACCCAGCACTACTTTTATTCCCCTTTGCATCTACCCCAGCAGCTACGTTAAAGGTGATCAGTGCTCACAGCCATTGGTTGTCAGCGCAGATTGGCTGCTCTTCTGATGCTGGTTTTCCAGCATATCCCTTCTACAAAAGCCAGCCCTTAGACAGGCTTCTGTCAGACAGGCTCAGAATATCAGCTGGTTCCTGCTGAACTGGTCAATATTTGGATCGTTTGTACCCAGCATTACTTTCTCCTTTGTGTCTACCCCAGCAACTACATTAAAGTTATTTAGGGAGGTGAAAGGAGAGGCAGAGGAGCTGCCAGCATAGACATTAATTAGGTTGAAGGGGGCTGTGCTAGGTAATTGAGTAGTCAATGTATACAAGAAAAAATATGGAAAGGATAAACCGACACTTAAATACTTAATTTTTCCGTTCTTCTATCTGCAATTTTATAAGTTGGTGACAGGGCCTCTTAAAAGTCAGGTGATTTACCACCTGTTCCTTAAATTCACTTGGTCGTGTGCTTTATCATGTGTGTTTCAGTTAATGTCCCCTTGTACTATATCTCATTGGTAATAGGCTTTTCTTGATAATTTCTCAGGAAATTGCATGTGTTAAAATATTTCACTAGTAATTTCTATGAAAAACAGATGTTTTTGAGTGTGCCTTATAATATTATTTTTTGTGAATGACTCTGGAATGTGCAACCATGAGTCTGTAGTGCTGCCTCTGTTAGTGTATGTTATGACCATGTGTATCCTTGGTTGCATTTATTCATGAAAATGTTCATTTAAATTTATATTCTTTATATGTAATATTCCTGCCAATGTGTGTAAGGTAAGTATTGCTCTGCTAAATGTTCTGAAAATCTTTGTCCCTGGTAATATACTGTACGTCTTTGTTAATATCTAATAATATGAATTTTTAGTACCTTACTGTATATAGCTCTGGTAAAATTTGTCCTCTTTGCATAGCATCTTTAGCAAGCTATCTGTTATTTATATTTTTTTTTAGACTGGTCAGAAAAAGTGCAAGAATGCACGAAGAAGAGGGTCAGAATTCCAACTTCAGAGTTGGCATATTTCTTCCTTTCCTAGAAAATACCATTCCGCGAGGAGAAGGTCTTTGAATATACTATAGCTTAATCGCCTTCTTCTGCCATATACAGGGGCGGACTGACCATTTGGAAACTCGGGCACTGCCCGAGGGCCCGGGTCAGTAGGGGGCCCCATGAGATGCCCCTGGTACCTTTTCATAGGCTTTTTTGAGTTTGGGCAAGGACACAGGGGCCCCATGATCCCCTATTGCCCGGGGGCCCCATGGGTTGTCAGTCCGCCCCTGGCCATATAGCAGATGTACTGCTACAGGGTTGCAGGGGTGCACAAAATCAGGTATATATTTTGCATTTCTGGGCTATTTGCGGCCTCGGCTGTCAATCTCTGGTTCCAGGATGGTGATTACTTGTCGGCACCTGGCAATCGCGGAGTATTACCGATAAAGGGAGAGAACTGTATGTAAACAATACAGTTCTCTCCCCTGTCAGCTCCTGCACACTGCTTTGCATGGCTCTGCATAGCAGTGCTGCTGATAAAAGGACAGAGACCTGCTGTTTGAGCAATAAACACGCAGCAAAACATTCGAACACATGCTCAAAAAAGCTTATGTTGCCCTTTTTATGCATTTCCATTGAAGTCAATGGGGAAAAGAACGCTCATTTCTGCCTGCAAAAAATAGCTCATATACTTTTTTGAGAGACAGACATTTTGCTACAAGCGACAGGATACTAAGATGTGACTATTGAAAACAAAAGGTTTTTGCTTGTTGAACATTTTGAGCTACAAGTTACAAAATGTACTGCAGAAAAAGTGACATTTATAAAAGGAAAAAAAATATTGCAGCTAAATGATGGTTCCTTCCCTTGTCTGCTTCTGTCTGATGACAGTAAAAAGATCGAGTCTGCCCATTTTTTTGTTTCTTCTTTTATACATGTTCTGTATTTTTTTTTTTATAATTTTTTCTGAGTATAGATCTATGTTTGCCCCAAGCATGTTTGAAACCGCTTACTATTGACTGACTCACTACCTCTGCTGGAAGTCTATTCCAAGCTTCAATTACCCTTTCAGTAAAATAAAGATCTTTATAGGGGAATCAGAACCTCCTTCCTCCAGATGGTGATCCCTCTAGTGATGCATCTTAGAATTCTATTCACTTTCCCCACTGCCTGGTCACACTGTTTGCTCATTTTGCAATCATTTGAAATAAATATCCCCAAATCATTTTCCTCTGTTGTGCTGGCCAACACTTTTCCCCCAATGTTGCACTCTGTCAAGGGATTCTTTTTCTCTAGGTGCATTATTTTACATTTAGAAACACTGAACTACAGTTTCCATTTATTTGACCAATCTTCCAGCAATACCAAATCATGTTCCATGTTACAGACACCTCCAGGATATAAATCCTATTATACACCTTTGTATCATCTGTGTATAACCTTTAGTTATATCACTTACATATAGATTAAGTAGAACAGGACCTAGTGCAGAACCTTGTGGTACACCACTAGTGACTGGTCTCTGTTCCAAGTGAACCCCATTTACAAACACACTCTGACATTCATCCTTTGGCCAACTGCATATCCACTGAACCACCCAAGTGTTAGGTCCTAGCTTTTACAACTTTTGTATTAGATCATTATGTGGAACTGTATCAAATGCCTTGCTGAAATCAAGATGTGCTATGTCCACAACACCATCCTGGTCCAAAACATTGGTAATATAGTAAACAATTTAAACAGATTAGTTTGACATGATCCACCCTCAGTACAGCCATGCTGCATTGGTTCCAGCATGTTGTGTATTTTTAAGTGATCAACGATCCTTCTTTTCAAGAGTGATTCCATTAACTTGACTACAACTGATGTTAAAGTCACTGGCTTGTAATTGCCAGCTTCTACATTGCTGCCCTTCTTGTGGATAGGTACAATATTAGCTGTCCTCCAGTCATGGGAAACTTCTCCTGTTAGAAGAGACTGATTAAAAAGATCCATTAATGGTCCAACAACACTACCTTGAAGTTCTCTTAGACCTCTGGGATGAATACCATCAGGGTCCATTTCTTTATTAAGCTTTAACCAAGTCAGTTCCTCTGCTACCTCTGTCTACAGGACTCCTAAAAATGAACTGTCATTACTAGAACCAATATGACTCCCCATCTTGTTATTGCTAGTACAATTGATTTCTGAGACGACTGAACAGAAGAGTATATAAAAGGTTTGCTCCATCCCAGTCTTCCTCAAGATAAATGTTGTGCCAAGTTTTCATTTTAGTGATCTCATTTTATTATTTTCTTTTTATCACTAATGTACCTAAAAAAAGTTTTATCTCCTTTCTTAATAGACTTAGCAATTTACTCTTCTTTCTGTGCTTTAACAGCACTGATAATATGTTTGGCCTCCTTTTGTCCATTTTTATACTCTTCGCTGTCAGCTACACCTCCTGTTTCCTTGCATCTCCTATATGTTGATATTTCTCCTTTACTATCCTACTTACCTATTTAGTGAACCATATTGGTTTTTACTTCTGTTTATTCTTACTAACATCCCTGACATATAATCTAGTTGCCTCCAGGATGGTAGACTTTAACAGTGCCCACTGATTGCTTACTCCTGTTGTTTTACTCCAATCTTTCAATCCGATTTTTTAATATCAAGCCAAACACATTTTGATATCTAAAACCCAAATTTTATCCCACCTCAAGGTAAGACAGTCGATCCCCATTTGTGAGTACTAGGTCTAGAAAATTATGACCTTGGGTTGGGTTTTTTACTGTTTTAGAGAAATCCCAATCAGTGCTTTCATTACATCCCTGCTCCTGCTTGTAATAGCAGTTTGAGAATTCCAGTTAATGTCAGGCAGGTTGAAATCACTCATAATCAAAACCTCTCCCTTTATTGTCATTTGAGTTATCTCAACAAGCAACAAGTTATCATAATCTTCAGTCTGCCCTGGGGGTCTGTATATTACACCAATTCTATGGGAAGATCCCTTTCTGGTTGGAAGGCAGACCCAGAGGGTTTCAAGTGTAACCAGCGTACACACAGTGATGGACGCAGCCTCCATCACTGTGTGTACGTTGGGTAGAACAGCTTTCTTTTCAGAAGCAACCTGGGTCTCCCGCAGTGCATATCACCCCAAGGTGAACCCCTGGGCACAGTGGCTCTGTGCCCTGGTCAGGCCAGCCCGTGAAAGAAGTGGGTTGCGTCAGGAGGGCAATTGCAGTCCCCTCCAATGCAACCACCTGAGGGGGGAGGTGTAACCAGCATACACACAGTGAAGGACGCAGCCTCCATTTTGTTAAGAGTATCCATGTTATTCCCTCATTCTTCCCCCCTCCCTCTCTGAGAGGCACAGTGACATATGGCAGCATGTGTGTGTGTTAAATGTGTCACAGGCCAGAGCCAGCAGGGGGGCTATGAGCTATAGGACCACCAAGGGAGCCGGGGCCTCGCTGTCCAAAGAACCTGTAAAATGTAACACCTCGTATAAGATAAGGCAAGCTTTCCCAGGAGTTCAAAGAACATTCTAAGGAAACACGACCAGATAACCTTTGTTAAAATCCATTTTCCCCTATGTCTCATATCTTGGAATATGAGAGACTTGCATAAAAACCGGACATATTGTCAGATTGGCTAAGAGGAGACGAACATTTTGGTAGGTCACTCGCCTTGTTTCGAATACATAGGAAAACAGAAAAGTAGATCTCGTGAACTGGTCAGTGTATAATTTCATAATTCATATCTAATCAATCCTCAGTTGTGTCTGCATACCAATCTACCCACAGGTGGAATGTCACTTGTGCAGATGGAAAGTTATGGGCCAAAATAGGAGTTATGAGAGATTTTGGCTTTAGTTGAGGTATCAGCCCTGACCTCCACACCCCAAACGGGGTATTGGTCCTAGACTTCAGAGACACCCCCTGCTGGGGGACTACAAAATAGGCTGCCAGGTAAGTTGAAGACGTCTCCCATTTTAACATCAGTACCACCTGGGGAGAACTGTGCCCTTTCGCTCTGAAACTTGGATCTGCTAGCCCAGGACTTTGGCAAGTACCTTAACCCTTTCACCTCTCTCTGATATCTCTTTGCTGTGCTGTTGTTCTCTGTATATTTATATATATATTAGTTACATCTTTTTCTGTAAATATTTTTATTGCACCCCTTTTGACTTTTCAGTAATAAATCTTTCCTTCTGAAAGTGTTGAACTGTTTCTATAGCTCTTAATTGCAATTTACGAATTCCTGCCTCTAAAAGAGACGCTACTGTGTTTGTTTAACCCTCTGTATAACCGGCCTGCGGTGACCATTCTATACAGACGATTATCTCAACAATTATAGCGTTATAGCTGATATCGCCAAGTTTCCTCTTTCTCTGTACAAAAAGGAGGCGGTGGCAGTGTGAAGGGTTAATTGTGTAATTAACCTGACCCAGTAACAATCGCATTCAGGCTGCCAGTGCATCGATTGTGGTCCAATTAGCTGGAAAATCGTTGTGCAGGGTGCAGCTGGGTGTGGCATTGTTACGCACGTGACAGCTTTTTTTAGATTGTGGAGTTTTAGATTGGCTAGTCCTTTGGTCACGAGTTTGGTGAGAAGGGCTGGGGTCTGACGCCGCGTTCGTCACATATTGGTGACAGTGATCGTGGGATAGTCGCATATTGGTGGCAGCGATCCCGCGTCCGTGATATCAAGTATTTCATTAGTTTTTTATTAATGTTAGCCTTAAGCTATTTTTGATATATATATATATATATATATATATATATATATACTGTATATTTTGTATATATACATATACTGTATATTTTGACATATATATATACACATATACTGTATATGGCAAATCCACCTCCCCTCAGCCTTACTGTCATTCCTGTATATCATGTACCCTGGTATAGTTATTTTGCAGTCATTTGAATCCTTGAACCATGTCTGTGTAATTGCAACAAGGTCCAAGTTTTCCGCAGACATAAGAGCTGTCAGCTCACAAAGATTGTTGCCTAAAATATGAGCAGTAGTGCACATGACACAACAAACACTGCTATCTACTGCTTTATTTTTACCACCAGAAACCAACTGAAGTGACTACCCCATCAGCCCAGTCCTTAGCAACACAAAACCCTCACATTTGTTTCAACCTGCTGGGTACAGAAATGCTCCTCATCTATGACATCTCTGCCCCCATTTCTCAGTTTAAACACATGTCCAAAAAACTCCTAAATTCCATACTGTGAAGTTCAGTGCCCTTGTGTGAGAGATGCAAACCATCTCTTTTGTACAGCTCAGAGTCAGACCACCTGATAGCATCATGACTAACATAACCAAAACCTTCACCTTTGCACCAATCCTTTAGCCAAACATCAAGGTCTGCTATATGTAGTATATTCTCTTGTTGTCAATTATGCATAGGTAAGACCTCTGAGATGTATCAGTACACCCTAACTGTTGAAGATCCTGGCCAAAATTCTGAAAATCCTTCTGTACAGAACGCACATCATTCTGGGACAAATCATTTGTGCCAAGGTGCACACCAACATCAACATTGCTCTCTTCACTCGTTTTTTTGACAATTTTTAAAATGTGCCTTTTATCTCTCCTAACAGTAGCACTAAGTAAACATCTAACTTCCTTTGACACTGCCACGTGATTTCCTAAAGAAACACCTTTTCTAACTGAATCACCAACAAAAAGGTGACTTCTCATTTTAAAAGTCTTATCCACAAAGCCTGCCTGGTTTGCAGCCTCAGATAAAACAGTTACTTTTGGCAAAGCAATTTTTTTCCTATGCAGAGAGGGGATGCCAATCTCGCAAGCAGCCTTTGTATTTGCTTCTAGCTCAGAAAGACGTTAAAGGAGAAGAATAGAAGTTATGCATTGTCAAACTAAAAGCTACATGTTTATGGTCTACAGGTCTCATTCTTCCCCACCCAACAGTTGTCCACATTGCCCTTCTCTTGTGCAGTCTTTGAGGAAGAGGTGGCTTTTTTCAGGGCAGCTCAACAGAACAAATTGTATCAGACAGCATCCTGCTCTCAAACTGCAGGGCACCAGGGGCGAACTGACAATTGCCCGAGGGCCCTGGGTCAGTAGGGGGCCCGTGAGAGGATCACTGTCAAGTAACAGCGTGGGGAGCGGAGGAGTAGGCAGTCTCAGATCCCAACCCAGAAGTAGCTCACTTGTCACTTCACGTGGTGGCAGAGTCAGTCGGGTGACTGGAGGGGAGGCTTCCAGCTGCCTTGTTGAAATCCGTGCAGGGAGATCGGTGCTGTCACTGTCCCTCCACTGCACCGATCATCCCTGACTGTGCATTGGATTTCCCTCCTGGGCCCCACCTCTGTGCTCCTCACCCCCCTCACAGGTCTCTGATGCCTTGTCTTCTCTTACAGTGTCCAGCCCCTCCCCCCATCTTCCACAGCAGAGCAGAGAGAGTATGCTTCTGCATGTACACTCTCTCCCTCTCTCTCCCCTTTCCCCTCTTCTTCCCCCCTCTCTCTCACTCCCTCCTCTCTCTCTTTCTCCCCCCCTTCCCCTCTTCCTCCCTCCCTCTCTCTCTTCCTCCCCCTCTCGCTCCCCCTCCCTCTCTCTCCCTTTCCATTTCCCTCTCCACCCCCCTTTCCTTATCCCTCCCCCCTCTCTCCTCTCTCTCCCCTCTCTCTCCCCCTCTCCCTCCTCTCTTTCTCACTCTCCTTCCCTCCCTCCCTCTCTCTCCCATCCATTCCTTCCTTCCTTCCTTCCTTCCTTCCTTCCTTCCTTCCTTCCTTCCTTCCTTCCTTCCTTCCTCCATTCCCTCCTTTCCTTTTCTTCTTTCCTCCATTCCCTCCCTCCATTCTTTCATCCCTTTCCTCCTTTCATTCTTTCCTCCCATCCGTCCTTTAATTTCCTTCTTTCCTTCTTCCCTTCCTCTCTCTCTCTCTTTCTTTCTCCCCCTCTCTCTCCCCCCTCTCCCTCTCACCCCCTTTCCCTCTCCCTACCCCCTCTATCCCCCCTCTCTCTTCCCCCCCCCCCTCCCTCTCTCTATCTCTCTCACTCCACCTTCTCTCTCTCCCTCCCTCCCCCTCA